>NW_027461572.1:0-161688 GCF_027571235.1 Dermatophagoides pteronyssinus
AAAATATGTCACAAAAAATATTGATTGGCTACCTTTTGAAAATTCTTGTTCTAAATCAATTACACCATTTATAAATAAATTTCAGAATGTCTCAGAAAAAATTGAAACAGAAGTACTCGTTATGGACTTTGTTGATTGCATTCATTTGATTTGTGATAAAACGTTACCAAAAATATGTCATAATGCAAATAAACCGAAATTTAATCGGCATATACAAAAGCTAACAAACAAAATGAATAATTTTCGAAGAAGATTCCAAAGACAAAAATGTGTCATTTTGAAGGAAATTTGGCGAAATAAATATATTGATTCAGTAAAACACCTGAAGGAAGAAATCAAGAAAACGAAATTCGATCAATGTAAAAAATTCTTTTCGTCAAATACCAAAGAATCAGTTTGGAAAAATGTCTTCATAAATTTGAAAAACAAAAATCGTAATCCAACCATCAATACGATAAAAATGGATAATGATGTTTATACTAGTTCGGCATTAGAAAGTGCGAAATTTTTAATAGATAAATTTGTTGTGGATATGGAGGTCGATCTATTCAGTGACATTCACTGCAATTATAAATCAAGAAATGAAATGAATGAACCTTTTTCACTTCATCTGAAACAAACCGGGCAATTGCTGCCGAAAGTGATACAAAGGCCCCTGGAACAGATGGTTTATCTGCAAATATAATTAAACATATTCACCTTGCTGTTCCTAATTTGTTTAAATTGATTTTCAATAAACTTTTCTCAGTGTCGATTTTTCCGAATATTTGGAAGGAAGCTTTTATCAAAATTATTCCGAAAAACAACAACGATCAAACATACAAATCTTTTCGACCGTTATCTTTATTATCTACATTGGGAAAGGTTTTTGAAAATTTAATTACCCAGCGTCTTTCGCACTTCATTCTATCAAAAATATATTATCTAACAAACAATATGCCTATGTTCCTAATAGATCTGCTGTTGAAGCAATTAAATTCGTAGTTGATAAGATTGAAATGTGTCGACATGAAAAGAACATATGATTCTGGTTTTTCTCGATCTATCAAATGCTTTTCCATCAGCTCGTTTTGATTTGATACTGGAAAAATTACGCTTTTTCGATCTACCTACAAATTTATATCATATATTTAGAGATTTTCTGTCAAATCGAAGCGCATCATTAAATATTTCTGGTACAAACGTTAAAAAATTAATTACGGGCGGATGTCCGCAAGGAGCGAAAAGCTCACCGATGCTCTGGAACATTCTTATTAACGATTTGCTATGTATGAATCTTCCACCAAATTGTTATCTTCAAGCGTTTGCGGATGATATTGTATTAATGGTTCAACATCATGACATTGATTGCTGTATTAATAGAACGAATATTATTCTAAAGTGGATATTGAACTTTGGAAATAGGACTTCATTAAAGTTTAATGCCCAAAAGACAAAAGCGATGATCATTTCATCTAAAAGAAATATTGATCAACAACAAATTGTGCTTGGTGATGATCATGTTGATGTTGTAGATGTTTTCAAATATCTTGGTGTTTCGATTCATAAGAAATTAAATTGGACTACTCACATTGAATCGGTTTCAAAAAAAGCATTATTTTTATATCACCAGCTAAGAAAATGTTATGGTAGCACTTGGGGTTTATCATTCGATGTCCTAAAACATATTTATATCATGGCGATCGAACCAATTATGCTTTTTGCCTGTTCTATATGGGGTGATAAAGCAAACAAAAAATGTATAACCAAGTTACGATCGGTTCAACGCAATTTTGTATTATCTATGATTCGTGGTTATAAAACCATTTCTTTTGATGCAGCTTTTGTTATTGCTGATATTCTTCCCATTGATTTGAGAATTCAATATTTGAATCATATCTATACATTGAGAACAAATGGCGTTTTTCTTGGTCTTCGTTGTCAACTTAAGGTTCCAATTTCTTCACTTCATCATCCCGCTTCAACCATTCTTCGTGCTAATTGCAATGATAATCATGACTTTATCATTTTTACTGACGGGTCTAAAATAAATGGTCATTTAGGATCTTCCTTTGTTGTTTATAAAAATATTGATGAAGAACCAATTTTTCAAGCTAAATTTAGATTGGCAAACTATTGTACGGTTTATCAAGCTGAACAATTCGCTATCGAACGGGCTGCCTTTTGGATAAAGGATAAACAAAGTACTGCTATCATCTATACTGACTCTTTGAGTACAGTAAATGCCATTAATAATCGTTGGAACACTGATTACCTTATTCATCAAATTCGAACTTGGATTAAGGATAATCATATTTGTATTGAATGGATTCGTGGTCATCAACAAAATATTGGAAATGAACTAGCTGATAAACTAGCTAAAGAAGCTACCACCATGAACAATATTACCTTCTTCTTTTGTCCATTTAATTATTTGAAAAAAATTATTCGTTGGATTACGACAATTAAATGGAATCGTCTGTGGCTATCTTCAAATAATGGCCGTGTCACAAGATTGTTTTTTCCAACAATTTTTCATAGGAGGAATTCCAATCTTTCTCCAGATTATGTAATCACTCAATTCATTTCCAATCATGGTGATTTTCGAAGCTATCTATATCGAATTAATCGTGCAAATGATCCATACTGTAATTGTGGTGCCTTAGAGGATTCGATTCATCTAATGTTCCATTGCCAGAATTTTTCATTTCTTCGTATTCTTATAAACTTTGGCAACAACTTCAATTTAAGCAACTTTTTCAAAAATAATTATGAAATCTTTATAAACTTTTTGTACCTTTTATTTTTATTCAAGTGATTTTTTTTTCTTTTGTGTTTTGGTTTTCAATTATTGTTATTTTTTTTTTCTTTTAATTACTATTATTATTATTATTTTATTTTTATTATTTTTTTTTTTTTTCTTTCTTTTTTTTTCAAAATATTTTGGTTTTCTTTGATTGTGTATTATTTTTTTTTTCTTTTCATGTTTTTTTTCTTTTCTTAATGTGTTAATTTTATTATATCCTTATTTTTTCGGTATAAGGATTTTTTTATTCTTGATTAAAATGAATGAATGAATGAATGAATGGAAATTTTTTTTTTTGAAAAAATCCAACTTACCTGAATATAAAAATAACGGGCACCAAAAATCTGTACAGGTGTTGAAAGACAAAATAGAATTAGATTTTCAAGACTTAATCCAGGTATTACACAACAACGTTGATGAACGATAAAATTTTCTGTATCATGACTTTCTTCGATCCATGGCAAAATATACATAAAATAAATCATGGCAATGATAGTTGGTATACCAAATATTAATGAAATAAAAAATGATTGTCGCCATTTAGCTACTTCTTTTTTCAATGTTTCAGTAAATTTTTCCGGATCAAATGAATTGATTGTATGAACGGTAAAACCAAGCTGAACAATTTGATCGGCAATTTTTCTCGGACCAATTACATTTGGATAATAAACAATCGTTGTACGACCTGTTACACGATCAACAGTAACCATTGAAACACCGATCATTTCTTTGATTGATTTTTGTATAGTTTTTACTTCATTTTCAGATGTAATACCCATTACATCTAAACAAAGTTCGGTTTGTTGATTTGAATCGATCACAGATATTAATGATACATCATATCCCATATCATCTAATATATCGATAATTTTTTCACTACTTATTATTGTTGGTTCGAAATCAATTTCAGCACGTGCTGTTATCAATCCAATTTGACAAGAAATAATTCCCGATGTTTTACGTAATTTACTTTCAATTTTATCCACACAACTGGAACAGGACATACCCTGTATGGAAACGAAACATTTTCGTTGCTGTTGTTGTTGCGGATTATTCATCATTCCTACAAATATTGATGATTTGTTTTACGAAAAAAAATTCTGCATTTAGCGAGATTTGAAAAAAAATCACAGAAAAAAAGGCGGATCGCTATTAATGTTGTTGTTGATGATGAAAACATGCGATCCGATTTCGATTTCGGATTCAATTTAAACTCGCAAAAAAAAAGAAGAGCAAAGAAACACTATCAATGTATAAACGAATGAGCTGAATATCTATTCGCGAAAGTCAGCTGTGTGCGTTGGATTTCCTTCGAATAACTTTCAACAAATTCACTGAGAGAAAAGTGTGGTTTGCACACGCCAATTTTTTTGAGGTTTGCACGCCAATCGCTAACACATTTACATGCTTTTTTTGATGGCGTGCATACCTCAATGTTGGCGTTATTACGGCATCCAAAATGGACTTTTTTCTCAGTGAACACGAAAATCGTGAATTTTTTCTGCTCATTTTCCCATAACTTTATCCGCGATAAAAATTTTCAAAAATATATTTAAATAATGACCTGATTTATTGTTGCCATTAGCGATTATAATCTTATCATCTTCATAGAAAAAAAATCACCCTCTTTCTCTTCTCTCAAATGATAAGATAACATTTCTTTTTTCAATCCATCATTCGTTGTTGATTGAGCAACCAAATTGATTTGAAAGAAAATAAACTTTCTGTTTGTTTGTATTCACCGAAATTCGAATTTTGTTTTTCAAATTGAATCAAAAATGGCAACATCAAATTGTCGAAATGTTGGAAAATTATTACAAAAACAAAGTGCATTATTTATTTGTGATTTACAGGAAAAATTTCGTACAAATATACAATATTTTGATGCTATTGTACAGGTATCATCACGTCTTTTACGTGCATCACGTTTATTAGATGTTCCGGTTATTGCTACTGAACAATATCCAAAAGGATTAGGTTCAACAGTTAAAGAACTTGGATTAGATGAATATCCGGATATAAAACCTATTGCTAAAACACAATTTTCAATGTTAACTACTGATGTAATCGAACGATTAAAACAACAACATCCTGAAGTCAAAAATATTATTCTTTGTGGTATTGAAACACATGTTTGTGTACAGGGTACAGCATTGGAAGCAATGCAAGCCGGTTATGATGTTCATATTGTTGTTGATGCATGTAGTTCAAGATCAATGGTAGATCGAATGTTTGCATTTGAACGTATGAAACAAGCTGGTGCTTGGCTTACAACATCCGAATCGGTTATTCTGTAAGTTTTTCTTGTAATTTTTTTCAAACTAATAATAATTTTTTTCTTTTACACCATAGTGGATTAGTAGCTGATGCATCGAATCCAAAATTTCGTGATGTACAAAAATTAATTTTGCAAACAGCACCGGATTCAGGTCTTTTATCATTATTGGCAAATAAAATGTAAACAAATAAATTCGGTTGTCTTATTTTTGTAATTTCAAATTTTTATTCAATTTTTAATAATTAAAGCTACAAAGTTGATTGATTGATAATCAAATAAACAAAAACAAACGACAAAAAAAAACAAAATCAAATCATATTTTTTTTCAACACTCAATATTTCTTTACTATACCCACAACAATTGACGATGAGAGTATTTAAAAATTTTTTTACTAATCTTAAAATTTTTTTTTGTAATTAATTTCAAATAATAATGATAGAATAGATTGTTTGTAATAGATAGGTTGTGATTTATTAATTATAAACGGTATCACCGCTTTCGGTTGGATTTAATAGAATTTCTTTGAATGAAAATGGTGAAAAAGCATAACCAGTACCACCGTAGAATTTACTTTGAAATTCAATCCTAATTGACAACATAAAAAATGTTAATTATTTTTTTTCAATAATGTGGTTTAAATTATAACTTACCAATGTAAACGTAATGCATGTAGAAATGCACTTAAACCTTCCATAACCAATAGAACGGATACGGTTAATGATGCCCAGAATGCAAACACAACAAACATAAATATACCGCCACTAATTCCTTCACCTTGTAAACCAATACGGAATACCATTGACCAAAGTACTTCACTAAGTTGTGCATGTGCCAATGAAAGTGCCCATAATCGTAGATAGGATGCTGTATGTGATATAGCTCCCAAACAATATTCAATCGTATGTATAGCTTGATGGATGATAATTTCACTTATATCGAATGTTTCATCATGGCCACCATGACCACCACCACCAGATTGTTTAGTTGGTCCATTTTCCATTTGTACGGATACACTTTCACCATTTGTTTGAATGACCTGATCAGATTCACCCGGTGGATGATATAATAATTTTAAATCATTTTGTTTTTTCAACAAATATGGTTTTACGGCCAACATCCATGGTACACACATCAATGCTGATAATAGTAATATTGTTTGAAAGAATCGTTGCCCACCATACCATGTTTTTAGATATGTTGGAGCAGTTGGATCATCATCAACATACTTCATAAGAAACATATTAATCATATTAATCAATATGGAAGGTGCATCTCCAGCAGAATGATGATCAAACTTCAACCATTTAAATAAGATCAATAAATTCATATAGCCAAATATGCTTAACATAAATATAACTTGCGGAATAAATTCACACAATACGTTCAATTGTTTGGCAAAAAATCGATGATTAAAATAGCTTAGTAGAACACCGAAAAACATTTGTGACACACCCAATATGACCGATAATTTCATTTTCAATGAATTCAAGAAAAGAATTTTATTCGATGATAATTGCCAAACCGGGTCAATACCAAGAAGATATGGACTTCCTTTATATTGTGTACCTGGATCCAATGTTACATAATCTGTTTTAAAAGTTTTAAATTTATATCCCATCCATGATGATCCAAATATATTGATTGATTTGGAAAAGATATCATTATAAATAAGACCAGTATAAATGGAAAATAATCCCATCAATAAGATCATATAACGACCATTGAAAAACATTAACCATATTTCATTTGGATTTTTTTGCAATTGAAGATTACGTTCTTTCAATACCATCCATGCTGCAAATAAAGCCATTAATAAGCCATGACCAGCATCGCCAAACATGACAGCAAATAAAAATGGAAACGTTATGATTGTAAATGGTGCAGGATTTAGTTCACGATATGTAGCAACACCATATGAATCGACAATATTCTGAAATCCAACTGTAACCTTATTTGTTCGATTATAAGTGGGTGGTATTTCTTTTGGTTCCATTGGTGATATAACAGGTGGAATAGTTGAACCGGATCTTGAACAACCATTATGAACAGCTTGACAAACACGTTCAAAATCGGTTGTAGGTACCCAACATTCAGCAATTAAACATTTAGTTGTAACATCAAGATTACAGATATTCAATATGTAATAGATTGCTTTGATTTTTCTAACTTTTATAAACCAATTACGAACATTTTTAGCAGCAGCCATTAGAACACGATAACGATGTTCTTGTGTTTGTGATAGTACAGTATTGAGATCTTCGATACGTGACATAACACCAGTAATCATTTCACGACGATCAGTCACACGTTCAGGACATGGATACAATGTTGCACGAAAACTGCAAAAAAACAATCTTAGAAAAAACTTTGAAAAAAACAATTCAATAACATACCCTTCACAAATTTTCTTCACTTTAGTTTGCAATTGTTCACCTTGAAAAAAGATGATAAAAACCGATTTATAAACATTATCACCAGTATGTGGATCTTCCAATGGTGTATCGATTGATGCTTGTTTAAGAAATACATTTCCATGACATGTACGCCATAACATACGTTCAAAACCAGGTAAACGTTCACGTAATATAACACCAGCAACAAACCTGTAGAATGTAGAAAATAAAATTTAAATTGATCATTAAACAAACAAATTCAAATTCAAATTACCCAAGTTTCAATGGTTGTTGTCCACCGGCACGTAATCCTTCATCACCCAATAGATGTACATTATCATCGCCCATACTTGTATCGTGCATCTGCATATGATCAACCTTTTTTTCAGTTTTCAATTCATACACACACACATACACACAATTCATTCATGTTTTTTCCATGCAAAAAAAAAATGGTAGGAGTTTTTTGCATTTGATCATCAAAAGAATGATAACAATAACAGCGTTCAATAATAGAAAACAAAAAACAAAAGCAAACCAAACAGCAGGTGGAAAAAAAATTGAAAATGAAATCGGGAAAAAAATTAAAAAGGATTCAGAGGTAAGAAATAAAGTCCATCAATTCGTTTGATAACCAAAGTTTTAAAAAAAACATAAAAAGGATAAAAAAATCAAAAATAATCAGAATGGTTGAATGTGGAAGGAAATGCAAAAAATAAGATAATCTCTATCGAAGATTTTACTCGTTTTAGATGTGAAAAAACTGAATGAATGAATGTTTAAAAAACATGAGAAAATCATTATGGACATACCTCATCAAAAAATTGTTGTGTTTGTTTCAGAATATGTTTCAATTCGGTCAATTCTAAAAATGTTTTCTTCAATGCTTCAGCATTTGCATTCACTTCTTTCAGTTCATTTTCCAATTTTTCAAATGTTGCCTCTAAATCGATCATTTCTCTTGGTTGTGGTGCTTCCGGTGGATCACCAATCATTAATATTTCGATACCATCTTTGCTTATTTCTTTTTCCAGATAACCTATCGATTGATTGATCATGAATCAAGATGATTAATAATTAATTTTTAAAAAAATTTAATCAAATTTTATATAAAACATACGTAATTTACGTTCCATTTCATCACAACGACGTATTTCATTAACAAATTTTCTTTGGAAAGCATTAACATTTGGATTAACATCACGAAATTGGCAAAGACCAAGTTCACCTAATTCTGATATACAATTATATGCTGTTTCAGATTGTAATAACATCTGACAGAATTTCATTTCTTCCGAACGTAATAATGAACCCATCTTGTCGTTTCGTTTTTTTTGATGATCGGAATCGATCAACCGATTCTTTCTTTTTAGAAAATCAATTCAAAAAAATTGCTTTAAACGGCCAATCAAATTCTGTAAAGTAAAAAAAAGTGATTAGAAAACAGAAAAATTTCAACAACAACAACAAAAAAATTGAGAATAATTTTCAAAAAGAAGCCAGAAAGGAGACACAGAAACAAGACTGTATGACGCCTTTCGCGAGTGTGTGATTTTCATGATTGGCGTCATTTTGGAATATTTTATCAACAACAACTTTGATTATATAGAACACAAACAAAAACTATATAGAAAGAGATAAATAGCTTATCATGTCATTGAACGACGAAAAAATGTGAAAAGCTATTTCTATAGGTCTATATATTATAACCACCGTGATGATAATGATCGATATTTTTCAATGTCAAATGGAATTTTTTTGGTAATCGATTTGTTGAAGTTGAAAAATGATCAACAACAAATATCGAATATTGGAAAAAATTGTTTTGATTTTTTTGCTTTAAAAAAAGGTTGAAAACTGAAACACTGAACCTAATAGATGTACATTACGGTCATTTTTTTTGGCTAAACTGGATTGGAACACATTTTGGAACCATTATCATAATCATCATTATCGTTATTTGAATAAAATGATTGGGGTTTTTTCTTGAGATATTAATAATTAACCCTCTGGAACAATACCGGAACAATCGGGAAAATTTGCTCGATTGCAGAATCCGGGAATCTTGATTTCAAAAAAAATATTCCTTACCATATGTAATAGAAAACCGGCAACAACGATGATGATTCAAAAAACAAATGTTGATGACGATGTTTTGATATTTTTTTTCACTATTAATGGATTTAAATTGCACGTTTTGTTTTAAAAATTTTAAAACAAAAAAAAAACTTTTTCCAATCGCAAAAACAAAAAGAAAATGGAAACAAAAAAATTTCAAACCGATGATATCATCATCATCGAATGTAAATAAAAATGAATGATAAAAAAAACTGATTTTTACGCCACCAAGTGGTGAGCAATGTAAATTTCATCTTTTTTTTTTTTGGTGGCAATATTGTGCCATCGTGTGTGAGCGGAATTTATCTCTCTCTTTCTCTCTCTCTTTATACCCAAACCAAACCACACCATCAACATCAACTATCATCAACAAACAAACAAACAAACAACCGAATCAACAACACAAATAACACACGCACACCATTTTTGTTTTTTGAAATTCCAATTTTTTAATATTTTGATTTTTCATTTTCAAAAACAAAAAACATTTTTCTTTCTTTCTTTAAAATTGTTGTTATTTAGCGTGTTTACATTCGATTTTTGATGATGAAAAATTTCAAATAAATTACCATCTTCTGTTAATTATCTCGATATATTTGTTATTTGTTTTTTTTTAAATATAAATTAAAATTTAAGCTAGCAAAATCAAAAGTTAAATTTTAACAACAACAAAAAAAATGTCAACAGATGAATATAGTGAAGATGTACCGGATGAAGAAGAAATCTATTCAACATCATCATCCGGTATGATGACCCATAATACACATCCTCATCATCAACAACAACAGCAGCAGCAGCAACAACAACAACAATTACGATCTGGTCATATACCAGTATCATCGTCATCATCATATCAATCACAAAGCCATCCACAATCACATCATCATCATCATCATCATTCACATCATAATCAGATGGGTATTGGTTTGCAATCATCAATGATGATGTCAAACGATATGATTAATAATTCTGTTGCTGCTGCTTCTGTTGGTGGTAGTGTTGGTGATGTTGGAATAGTTGATCAATTTGATCAACAATCTGAACAACAAATTCAACAACACGTATGTTTAAGAATTTTCGAACTTTGATTTGAGTAATGAATTTTTATTTTTCTTTAAATAATAGCAACAATCACAATTAACTAAAAGAAAATATGTACGTCGTAAAACACCTGAAGAACGTAAACGTCGTGGACCACGTACAAAAGATTTAAATGCACCAAGAATGCCTTTAAATGGTTATGTTAGATTTTTAAATGCAAATCGTGAACGTATTAAACAAGAAAATCCTGATTTAACATTTGCTGAAATAACAAAAAAATTAGCTGCCGAATGGAGTTCAATGAATCAAGATGAGAAAAAATCCTATCTTGATGAAGCTGAACGTGCAAAAGAAATTTATTTAAAAGAATTACATGAATATCAAAGATCAGAATCATATCAAGAATTTATGGAACGTAAACAACGTGCTAAACAACATCAACAAATGGAACAACAACAACAACAATCATCAGTAATGGATCCTGGATCGATAATATCAAGTCCATCATCATCATCCAGTCAACAAAATTATCCACAACAACAACATCAACAGAATCTTTATCAACAGCAGCAACCACCATCGCATCAACAGTATACACATCAACAACCATCACAATATATCAATCAACAACAGCAACATTATTCAACAACAAATCCTTATGGTTCACCAACACAACCAAATTATAATCAAACAGCAAAATATCCATCATCAAATTATGGACAACCAATACATTCCACATCATCATCATCGTCCATATCATCAAATTCAAATCATCATCATCATCATCATCCATATTATAATCAAAATATTGGACATTCATCACCACATCTACATCAGAATCATTTACAATATGATCAAACACATCATCATGCACAGCAACAACAACAACAACAGCAGCAGCAGCAATGGAATCATAATCAAACAAGTCCATTTGTTGGTCCACCATCATCATCATCATCACCAATGATGATGATGAATAGTCATTATCAACAGCCACAATTACAATCATCACCTCATTATAATCAACAATTGAATTTTCCAATGTCACAACAACAGCAACAAATATCAAGTTCAAATACTAGTGGATTTAATAATTATCATCAACAACAACATCCACCGCCACCACCATCATCATCATCATCTCAACATGAGTATTCACCAAATCAACAACAACAGCAACGTTTCAATTCAAATACAATGATGATGAATTCTGGCCAAATGTCACAAATTGGTCAAACAACAGTTCCTGTTCAATTAACACAAAATCCACACGTCCATAATCAACAATCGAACAGTAAGTTTTAGAATTTTTTATTGAAATTAATTTCGAAATTTGACGTCTAGTTGATTTATGATCCACACAAACGCACAATTTATTTTCAAAAAAAAAATTGAATATATATAGATTATGCAATTGCTCAAAATAATCCTTCCTTGAATACCTTGGCTTCTACAATGATGAATAATAATAATCATAAAAATAATAATAATTCAACATCGAATACATTGGCATCATTATTGGAATCAAAATCACAAAAACATTCAATAATCGATGTGCCTATTTATACTGAAGAATTTTTGGAACATAATAAAATACGTGAACAAGAATTAAGAAATTTTCGTTCATTTACAACCGAATATGAAGAAAGAAATGCTATTTCATCAAAACATATTGAAAATATGCGTGAAGTAACTGAACGTCTTGAATTAGAAGTGGAAAAAGCTAATCATTCAAATCAACGATTAAATCAAATATATGATTGTTTAAAAGATAATTTAGTTGATCAATTTGGTAATGAATTATCTGATGGTATACCAGCTGAATTAGTTGATAATTTAATTAATCAAGATGATGATAGTGGAATACAACAATCATTACAATCACAAGAATTTGAATTAGGACCAGTAACAAGTGATAATCTGGATCGATTTATGGATACATTAGATTGTGTTGGAAGTAAATTGGATCAACAACAGCAGCAACAACAACAACCTCAACAACAACAATTGCCTGAACAACAACAAACATTTGTGACATCAATGCGTACGACCATTTCTTCATTAGATGAGATTGTAATTTAATTTAATTTAATTTGAAATTTTTGAACAATAATTTGATTGTGAATGATGATTATGAATTATATTTTTGTTTCGGAATTTAGTGTGAAAATCAGTTTTTTTGTTTTCTTAATTTCTCAATTTTTTTTACAAACACAAACACAAAGTGTAAAACAAAAACAAAAAATATGTCTCAAAAAGAAGAAACTTATAATGATAAACAACATCTTCGTCGTCGCCATCATCATCATCATCGTTGTTCGGGTAGTTTAAATGCAAAATTTTTAATACGTTTAAAATTAAAAATGCCAATTCGAATACAGATATTATTATCATCATCATTGGGTTTTATTGCTGCATTCAGTATTGGTTGGATTATATTTACATTAATAAATTTATTAATGATAATTAATGATGATGATCAACATCAACAACAACAACAACAACAACAACCTCAACAAAATCCATTTCATTATACAAATAGCTATTATTTAATAACATGCATTTATTCATTTTGTGTAACAATATTTTTATGTTCATCATTACGATCATTTACAAATCGTAAACCTGTAACAAAAACATCATTTTTAAATTTATCATCAAATAATAATAATAATAATAATAATGATAACGATTATAATTATAATGATGATGATGATGATGAACAATCATTATCATTATCATCATCATCATCATCAACATTAACATCATCAAAAACTATTGGATATTCAATTGGACGATTATCACAATGGTTATGGTTAATATTCATTATTGAAATGTTATTGTTTACAAGAAATATGTTTATATTTAATGAACAAAGACATTTATCCACTATTTATTATGTTGATATTGGCTTAGGTGACAACGGCAACAACAACAATGGCCATGGACATCATCAACAAAAATGTAAAAAAAAAATAATATTTTATCATTGATATTTGTCATAGGTTTTTCTTTTTTCTTCTTTCTCACACTCACTCACTCGCTATAAATATTTTAATTGAATAAATTTTTTCTTCTTTCTTTTTTTAAAAAAAAATATTGATAAATACACAGATATGGAATTATGGTTTTATACAATCGTTACATTAATAAAAATGTTATTATCACGTTTTGTAATCTATCTTATTGATGAAACAGTGGCCAATAATGATTGGGATGTTGGTGATTCGGATTGAATTTTTTTTTAATCTGAACAAAAAAATTATTTTTACGTCATTTGTGTAAAAGAGTACCGGAATTCGAATGTTTGTTTATGATTTGCTCAAAAACCAAAAACCAAAAAAGACTTTTTCAGGATTTTGTTTGAAAATTTTCTTTTTTTGCTCTTTTTTTTAAAAATGAAAATAAAATGATAATTTTCTCAAACATTTCCGTCTTTGAAAACAACTGGTTTCTCTATCATCGATATTTTAATAATGTCTTGATGTTGACAATAAGATTTTTGATGAATAAAAAGCTTGCTCTTGCGAAAAACTTATGTTTGGTGTAAGACAATTGAAAAATTTTCTTTTGTTGTTGAACTGAATGATAATGATCATCAACAATGAAAATTACCTGACTCTTTTATGAAATTCACTTTTTTTCTTTTGGCACATAATTCTTCAGACAAATGTGTGTGTGTGTGGGGGGAGAGACAACCTGAATGACGACATCATATATGTACCGATTAGATAAACGAGGTCATATTTTGTCTATACAACAACTATCATGCAATCGAAATAAATGAAAAAATCAATCAATTTAATCATTTTTTTTTCTCCCCCTTGAATTTTGAAATACCGGCTTTTGAAACATGACATTTTCAAATTGAAAATTATCATCGATTTAGATTTGGAAATTGATTGAATTCAAATTATGTTAATCGTTTTTTTTGTCGTCAAAATAAATCATTATCCTCAGGAATTTGGCCAATTTGTTTACCAGAAAACAATGTCCTTGAGAAATGTTTTTCAGCTAAAAAGAATTGCAATTTATTTATGTAATGATGCGTGTGTATGTGATGAAGGGGTGGAAGTATCACGAGAAGGAGTAGGATGAAAATTTCACCCAAATTACATCATGTGATGAGCAATTCTTCCCCCCTCTCTTCATTTTATTTTTCCCTATGGAAATTTTTTTCAAATTTTCTGGATTTTTCTCCAGAATAAAAAAGATAAGATGTTTTTTTTTGCTCCTACCACCAAAAAAAAAGAATAATTTGATTTGTTGGTGGATTAAGAAAGATTTTCATTTGTAAAGTCCCATTTTTTTTATTTATTGATTTGATGTCCTGATCAAAATATTTATCCATCATATGATACTATGAAACTATACTGATCCTTTTATCATATCATCATTGATTTGGAATATTCATCATCATCCGACCAAAATATTCTCGAATTTCCGGTATGGATATAATAGAAACCAGAAAAAATATCTTGGAAAAAATTCTAGAAATTTCCATCCAAACAAACGTCGAATATATTTGTGCTCAATTTAATGAATAGGATTGAGCGATCATGCGCAGTATACATAGTCACGTATACAATTTTTTTTTATATCGAAAAATTCATAAACAACGATAAAACTTTTTTATCATTTTTCTTATCTTATCTTTGATTTTTACCAATAAATTTTTCGATTTTCGATTAAAATATTAAGATTTTTTTGATGATTTAATAAATTTTTGCCAATTTTATCCAAAGATATAATACGTATTTAATGTTTTGATTGTTGCGTAGTTTATGAAACGATCATTAATCGAGGATTGCATTCATTGTTGGCAAGTATAAAAGGACGTCGAATTTTACTCGAAACTTCGCAGTTCTCTTTTGCCATTTCCAACGTTCACTTCGTAGTTTGTTTTTTTTTTCAGTTTGATTTAAAATGTTGGCCAATTGCCAAATTGAAATGGCTCCTCATTTTCCTTTTTGGAACAAAGCCGAAGCCTATGATGTCTCATCATTTGGTGATCATATCGAATCATGTTGGCCATCTTGAATCGTTGGAAAATTTTGGTTTTATTTATTTTTTGTTTTCGTTCTGGTTTTTTCTTGAAAAATAAAATATTTGAATCCATTCTTCGTGGTGGATGGACGCGGTGTTCCAGATAGCGTTCGGTAAGTACCATTTTTTATTTTTTTTTCTCTATAAAATAGACCCACTGCATTTATAATGATTGATTTTTTCCATTCCTCCAAAATTTACCCGAAAAAAAGATTTCGTTCCAGAATAGATGTCCAGTTTTAAGCTTTTTATTGTATCATAATTTACAATATTCAGTACAGTCTAGGCGATTTTTATTCGATGTTTTTTATTGATTGAAAAAAATTGGTGTTTAAAGAAGGTTATGAAGAAAAGCAGCGAACTAAACAAAGGATGTATAATTGAATGTGTTTTTTTGTCCAAAATCCATGGATTAAGATAAGTAGCCTTTTAAAATGTTCTAATGAATCGGAAACGCTTTTTTTTATTCCCATATATAGCTGGTTGTGTTAAATTGTGGTTGATATTGTATATGTGCCTATATTTGGCTTTGCTGTGTGCGAATGAAAAATGATGGTTGTGGATGGAAGTTTTTTTTTATTTATTTGATGGTCATATGGTCCAGTTTTTTTGTTTCAAGTTCGGTTCAAAATGTTTTTTCTGTGCGATAAAAAATTGATCTCAATAGTTTTGTACGTGCGTTTGTTTTTTTTCAAATTGGTGCTATCGTATTATTGTCCGTTGTTTTCAAATCAATCGATAAGTGGAAATGAAGTAATAATGGCTTTGAATTTTTTTTGAAGATAAATCCGAATCAAAATAGGAAAAAGAAATCACCCTGTGAAAATATTATTGTTCAACAAAATCGCCATCTGGTGGTATGTGTATGCGTGTTTGTGCTTCCATAATATGTCCTCTGTGTTCATTTTGTCAATGAAAAATAATATATGTGCCAAATAGATTTTGAAATGTTTGTTTTTTTTGGTACTTGTGTGTTGCGAAGATTCAAGTTTGATTAATTTTTGGTCCAGAATATTGATTCTAACACATTTCTAAATTATTGATCTATTTATGAAAAGAAATGATCTCCGACTTAAATCTATTAAGGTTTTTTTTAAAATTCAAATGAAGATTATTGTTTCAATCGCGTGTATCAATTGTTTTAAAAGTATATTATTCGAGTATATTCATCAAATTATCATTTTTTCATCGGTTTTTAATTGAAGATTTTTTTTAAAACCAAAAATATGACATCCATTAATTCAAGTGTTTTTTTATAGTCCAATTTCATGTGTTTGAAAATATGATTTGTTTTCTTTTTTTTTGTTTTTTTGGTATCATGATAAAATATCTATACCAATTGAATATGAATGATTAATTGAATACATCAAAATGAAAATATTTCCACTTACAAGAATTATTATACACATTGGTTCAACATATTGTGTTTTATTATTTTTTCATTGAAGATTATTGTTTGAATATACCTGATAAGAATGATAGTTCTATCGATTGATTCACTTATTGTGTTTTAAAAATTTGAATCTATTATTGATATTATTGAGATTAAGATTTTATTTTCTTTTGAATGTCAAAAGTTTCCAGCCAATACATAAATCAATTTGTGAAATTTATTATTCGTCTTGGTTTTTTCCATTGAAAAAAAATATTTTATTCCAAAGTTTGATTACAACAACAACAAAAAATATCATTTTCTAAATACCATACAAAGTAGAAATTTCAAATCCAAGTCAATATATGACATGTTTTATCAATAAAATGAGTCCAGAAATGTTTTCATCCATCAAATGTAATGCAGTATTGTCTAATTATTGTTTTCGTTTCACCCAGTTTGGTCTATATATTTTTTTGAATGTCAATTCTCAAATTCCTTTTTTGTGTTGAAAAAAGTTGAATGCACGATTTATCTTTGTTGCAAGTGAATTAACAAATTCATACTAAAATGACATTATTAAATCATTAATTTTCTTCATCAATTTGCTTCTCTAAATCATAATTTTCAAAAAAAATACCTCAATATTGCTTCTGAACAACAACAACACGACCACCTCATACCTTGTTTTTTATGTGATTGTTTTGTTCTCTATTGACTAAAAAAAATTCATTGAAAATGTTTCAGTAATCGATCCTCCAACACTATTATTAATCGAATCGGTCAATCAAATTATTTAAAGAAAAAAAACTATCATTGAATTTAATGAAAATTTTAATATGAAATTTTTACAAACGTTTTAATTGTTGCCATACTTACGTTCTTTTTTTCAATTTTTCACTTTGATATAATCGATCCATTCTAAACAAAAATTATTACCTCGAAGATTTCCATCCAAAAATTAAGTTTTAAATTCATATGATTTCAAGAAATTATTTTCCAGCTTTGAATTTTTTTCTCTATCTCTACTTACAAATATCCTCAAATTATTTCTTTATAATTGGTCTGTTCATGTGAATGTGTGATTTATTGATTGATTGATAACAAAAACAAATATTAATTACATAACACATGTCGAATGCACGAATCTAATGCAATTTGAAAATTAATATTATTGGTTCATACCTGATTTGTCTATAAAAAAATAAATCTTTGGTCTGTTTTGTGATGTATTGTAATGATGATGATGATTTTATTTGGCCTACTTTTCGTTTATTTTCCACCAACACCAACTATACACATACTACTATTATATTTAGAAGAGTAAAAATAATGCACCCGAAATTAATTCGTATCTCTGAAAAAAAATCCCTTTCATGAATTCACACTAACCGACTTGCATTTCGCTTTTTTTATATTCATCAATTTTGTGTTCTTTCATTTGAATGAAGATTTTATATTATAATTTGGCTTTATATTTTTCGTATCGAATAATTCTCCTAAAAAAATCTCTATTTTTTTGTATGTCCTGTTTCTATTGATATATAATAATGGTATTTAGTGAATAATTCTTCAAGTTTTAATCAATCAATGATTACATCTTTTAATCTTTAAGAAATTTGGTTTTCAATTTGGTTTTAATTCATTTTAATTCAATGTTTGAATGTTTGTTTCAAAAAAATTCAATTGTGTCAATTTACATGTCAAAGTATTTTTCTCATTAGAAAATTTCAATCAAATCTATCAACGTAAAAATCCGTTTTTTCTGCTCAAATCAAATTTAATTTTTCAACTGCTTTCAATAAATTGAATCCAATCCAAGTAGAGAGCCTAGATATAAATGATGAAATAAAATTAAATATATGTTGCTTCCTGATTGTGAATTTCGATTTTTTTTTCACACACCACCATTGTCACACACGCCTAATGGTTCAAATTGTTTTCGTGCATTTGAAATATAAATTTATGATCAATTTATGTGTCATCTAGTTTAATGTTTTGCCTGAAGCTTTTATCGATTTACCTATTGAAACTACATTATATATTTATATTCATATCACGATGATGAATATTGAAAATCAACTTGAAAATATTCATTCATCTTTTTTATTTGGTGTTTATTTTGCATCAATTTAGAATTTCGATCAAATATTCTGCACAATTTTACAAATAGATAGATGTCTTTGCTTGTCAATGACTAATGATTAATAATTCATTAATCCAATAGAAATTGATTGATGAATATTGAAATCTCCAATAATCGATAATATCTTTTGATTATTGTTGATCATCAATTTGAAAATTTGATTCTCCAACATATATCTTTTGATTATCCAGTTTATGTGATTTTGTCAATTATCTGAATCGTATATTAAATAAGAATCTATTGTTATAATATCCACCAAAAAAATACATTGATATTTCATCACAAATTACGAAAATTTTATTCCACTAATAAATCCAATTCAAAAATGATCTCGTCATAACAAATTTTATAACAACTACTTATCGGTTTTAAAATTCTAAAATGGTATTGAAAAAAATTATTAAATTTAAATGAAGAAAAGTTTTATCGAATTCCTAATTTGATTGAAAGTCATTTTAATATCAATTTCATTGAAACAAAATCATAACAATTTTTGAAAAGTCACCACATAATCATGTCAATAGTACAGAAACGTATTTCACCTACCTCAATTATATTGATTTTCGAGTAAAAGAATTTTCAACTATCATATTATTAAACATATAATGAATAATATTGTGTTCGGATACAAGTGTTCTATTCAATTGCTTCGATCATGTTTTATTATTTTCAAAATTTTTAAGTATTTGAATCTCAAATATATAATCATTCGACCTTTACCTTTTGAAATCAAAAGATGTTTTATTCATGTTGAATTACATAAAATCACAAGATTGATTTATTTTGAACAAGAAAAAGTTATTGAAAATTTGGTCAAATGTATCAACTAGAAATGATAATAATCATTTTTGATGAGAGAGATAATAAATTATTGAATGATTAACTAATGGTTTCGTTTGAAATTTGGTAATAATGGTCAGAATTTGAATACATTCATTTATATTTTACATATATACATGACAATTATCGATTGACACATGACAATATGGAAGCCATCCGCATACCATACCAAGGCGCGAATGAGAATTCAGCCCACCACCATTCATCTCAATATGGTCTTTGTGGGATTCTTTATTCTGAAAAATTTAATTTTATTGTTCGAATACGATGGAGCTCAAGATTTATGAGATTATAATTTTGTCACAATCTTTGTGCAAGTTTCACCAAAATCAAAGCGAGAAAAATGTTTTAGCTACAGCAACAATATGTGATATATGTGATGTCCAGTTTTTTTGTTTCCAGAAATTTTGTTTTCTACTTCAAATACAGCGAGATATATAAATAGTTCCAAGCAGTCAATAAAGGATAAAAAGGAATGTTTTTGGTCAACTTTAATCTAATCCATAAAAACAACATAGTACCAGTTCCAGGGCGATTCTTCTCATCCAATATTTGGTTATTTCGATCTGATGATACGCGTATGTTACCTGATATAATTTTGTTTTACAAAGATGTTTTTCTTTGTGTGTCGAAGACAGCAGTTAAGATATACCACCAGTGATAAATATGTCGACATCGATTATCGACGATCAATATTAAATGTTTTGGCAGT
The DNA here is from genome assembly GCF_027571235.1 of Dermatophagoides pteronyssinus. Lineage (NCBI taxonomy): Eukaryota > Metazoa > Arthropoda > Arachnida > Sarcoptiformes > Pyroglyphidae > Dermatophagoides > Dermatophagoides pteronyssinus. Next base: position 20,733 of record NW_027461572.1, read on the forward strand.
CCACAGATATACCACGATTTTTGTTTCCAGAATAATAATGTCCAAAGATCTAATTAATGCAAATATGTCCAGGTGACGAAATGATGTCTGATCCTTTTTTTATGTTTTTCGTTTTTGCCTACAGAAAAACCAAAAAGAATATTTTGTTTCTTTTCTCCCTCTCTTCTCTTTGTTTTTTTTCATATATTTTTGTCTCTGAATAATGAACAAATTTAGATATGTAAGTCTGCCATATTGAAATATATTATCCCAACAAAACAAAATTGAATGATGAAATGAAAGCGTTGTATTGAATGCATTTTTTTCTGGTGCGAGTTGGAAATCAACAACACCATTAAATAAATCGCATCAACGTGTGTAAATAAAAATCAAAACAAAACAAAAAAATTCTTGAGTATAAAATTATTTTTCTTAAAATTTTATAATTTTAAAATTATTATTATGAACAAAATTATTGATTGTCGAACACAAACACACATCAGCAGACACTTTTTTCCATTATATTTTAATGATGTTGTGAATATATTAACCATCTTAATGTTACACAAACATGTCCGAAAAGAAATGTCTTTTTTTCTTTGAATGTTTTTTTTTCATTTCAATTCACAGATTTTTTCTAGATGTGTTTTTTTTTGAAAAAAAGATGTGTGACAAACAAACGAATGAATCTGTTCTGAAACAATGATTTCGAGCAAGAGAAAACAAATACCTCATAATCAAAAAAAGGTATCCTTTGAAAATTTTGTTTATCTAATCGAAATATTTTTCTTCCAACCAAACAAACAACAACAAATGAAAAGTTTTTTCAAGAGAAGAGCTTCTGGTTTTAAATTCTCTCGTCACAATTTTTCCAAATCAAATATTATGCGGTAACGAAATTGATTACCTTGCTAACAAATTTTTTCCCATCTTTTTTTTTACCCGAAGACAAAATTTTGTTTGTAGAAAGTGTTTGTTTTTTTTATCATTTCAACACAGATAATCTAATCAAAGACAAATGACTATGTCCAAAAAAAGGTATCCATTTGATGTTTTTTTGATCTAACATGTGTGTATTTTTGATACAGATAAAAAAAAATATTTGTCAAATCCAAACACGGTCTGTGTATATCGCGTGTTCAATGGTTGTACCCAATTTTTTTTATTGAATTTTTTGTATTTTCTATGAAATCGTCCTTTTTTTCTTGTAAAACGCAAGTTTTTTTTTTAATTTTTTCAAAAATTTTTAGATTTGTCATAATGTGAGTGTGGAAAAGTAATTTACACACAAATGTCTCACTTCAATGTTTATTGTTGTGTTGTAAGTAATGTTTTTTTTGATGATAATTTTATATTTTGGTCAAATTTTTTTCCAGCTTTGTAATTGATGTTGTATTTATTTAAAAAAAAAATTAAATCCTGATTGATGCTGTGTCGAAGAATTTTGTTGTGAATAAAAAAACACAAAATTCTTCGGCGGGTGGTGGAGTGAAGTCACACATTTGATTAACAAAAAGGTAATTTTAACCTTTTTATTTTACCTAATTTTTTTTATTGTAAACAGGAGAGAATCGTGTGTGACTTCCGGGACAACATCAATCAAAACACAAACAAATGATTTTTTTTTTTGTAAACTTTATTTACAATTTTTTAAAAATGAATAAAAATCTTGATTTTTGAAAAAAAATTTGTCTCGTCTTTTTATTTACATAATTTTAAAAAATTTCACATCAAATATTCATTCCTTGGTATATTCAACACATCTGGATGGATCGGTTGGAAACATTTTTTGACATTGTGTCATCAATCGTTTCAATGCTTGAATATATTTTCGTTGTGTTTCATCATTCAAAACATGGGCAATATTTTGGGCAAAGATTTTCTCTCTACCTGTACGAGCATGTATACCAACCATAGTAACACCGATTGGCCATGGTGCATTTCCAATAGCCATCTGTAAATAGGCATCGTTTGCATGTACATAATCACGTTCAAGAAGATATTTGATAATGATAATCAAATGTTTAAGAATATCATCGGCAATCGTTTGTTTGGTTAATTGTTTGAACATTGGTTTCAGATATTCCTGTGTCTGTGTATAGATGGCAGTCATCAATCTTCCTTGTGTTAATCTTTTATCCGATTCATTTCGATCATTCAATCGTCTACCCCATAATTCGAGAAGAAATTTCAAAAATTTCAATATTACCGCACAATCGGATCGTCTTTGTTCATCATCTGTATTTGGTCGTTTTGAACGTTGTTTACCCAGATATTGAGCTTGTTCAATAATTTCTTCGATTGTTGTATTCATTTCTTCAATTTTTACATCATTTTTTCCACGTTTTTTCTCACCACCATGACCATCGGTTGTATTATGACTATCAGCTTTGACAATTTCTTCCAAATATGCTGCGTCGACTTTTTCCATTGCTTCCTAAAATTCGTTAAATTTTAAGAATAAATTCAAATAATAAATGAATGATACAAACCTGAAAATCGTTACGGAATCCTTTATCACTTGATTCTGGTTCAATAATCTCTAATTTTCGTAGGCGACGAAATGCATCGATTTCAGTTTCACCAAACAATGTTATCGGTTGATCACGTTCACGTAAACGTTTGATCACTTCTTTACGTGATAGTATTCGTTCTTCGCCATTGGTTCGATCTTCACCGCTCGATCCGGTTTGATTTTTAATCCATTTTTTTAATTTCATTTTGGCAATTTCTTCAGCCGATAATTTCGATCCACTTGCGGTCATTAAATCATCGCCGCTATCACGAGATTCTGAATCTTCCGAATTGATACCATGTTGTTCATCGTATCGACGTTTTTTGACAAGTTTTTCTGCTTGTTTTTGCCAATATTCTTCATCGATTTTTTTATTCAATTCTTCACGTTTGAAAAATTTTTTGTCTTCATCAATCAACGATGATTTTTCCAATTGTTTACGTTTTTTAGCAATCTCCGCCCTGAGAAGATCCATTTTCAGATCTGAAAAATTGTTTTTGAAACAAAAAAACAAAACAAAAAGACGTGCTCAAAAACAAAAACAAAATTTAAAGCACAAATAAACATTGGCTCTTCATAAAAGACGTTTCGCTATTGTTTACAAAACATATTTCGAAAATGATAATTTTGAAGAATTTAAAAATTTATATCATTTGAAAGAATCTAAAAATCAATCATGGAAAGCACAGATTATGATGTTGATTATGATGTTGATTATAATGTTTATGAATGTTTTTGTTTCAATCATTCATCGTTTTATCGTGATGGTGGTGATAATGAACCAGTGGTAACAACGATTAAAAAATTGAATGCAAAAAAATCAAATTTTTCCATAGATGTCAAAGTTGCAACGAAATCACCTATTCATTATTTCAAGAAACAATCAAACTCCATTGAAATGGGAAAACTTTTTCGATTCGATGTTTATGATAAAGAATTTTCCGAAATTCGTATTACTGCATTCAATGAAGACTGTGATCGTTTTTTTAATCTTATTCAGATTGATCAATGTTATCGTATTTGCTATGGTCATGTTAAACACTCAAATCATCGATATTCAACTCTTTCGAATGCATATGAAATTCATACGACAAATTCTACTATCATCGAACCATTAAAAGTTTCTCCATTTGGACCTCGAAAAATAATTTATAATTTCATCCCTTTTTCATCTTTGCTTAACAACAATTCATCGAATACTGTCATTGATTGTATTGGTATTATTGATTCAATCAATCCAGTTCGAAAGTAAGACTTTTTTGCATTATAATATGTTTGATTCTTAATTTTTTTCCAAATCAAAGAGTTTATAGCAGTTATGTTGGCCATCAAGTTTCTCTACGAAATATTTCTATTTTCGATTATTCACAGACAAATATTCAAATTGCTATTTGGCAAAAGATGGCCGATGATTTTTGTGGAGAATCAGGACAAATCATTGCATTAAAAAATGTAAAAATATGTTCATTTAATGGACTGTCATTATCATGTACATCGATGACAACCATTACAATTGATCCGGATATACCGGAAGCAATACAATTACGAAATTGGTATCATACAAACAATAGTACGCTTATTCAAAATGTTAAACTTTTTTACATTGAACAAATCAAAGAGACATCGAATTTTAAAAAAACTTTTGATTGTTTAGCAACCATTGTATCAACATCATTCAAACATCATCCAGCATATCGAATGTGTCCGAATGGTGAACAATGTAAACGAAAATTATCGACTACTGGTGAAGGTGAATTATTTTGTGGATATTGTGGATGGTTAGAATCATCAAGTTTAATTCATTATAAATGGGGTCTTCGTTCACAATTTCAAATAAACGATATGACCGGTTCAATTTGGATAATTGTTTTTGGCGATCAAACCGAAAAATTAATTGGAAAAACAGCCGAAGAAATTTCTCAAATGACATTACAAACATGGTTAAATCTATTTTATTCGACAATATGGATGCAACAATATGTATTCACTATAGAGAAAATCGATTTATCAATCCAAAAATTGTTATAATATAATTGCAATCAATCGAATCGATACAAAAATGTTGATACAACAGATACGAAAATTGGAATGAGCCAAAAAAAAAACTTTCATCTTTTTTATTTTATTTTGTAATATTCATTATGACATTATATCATGTCGAATCTTGTTTGTTTATTATTATTATTTTGGCTATTTTATTTCATTTCAATATTTTCAGATAATAAAATCATCATTATTAATTCATCACATAAAAACCGATCATATCAGAAACGCGTTTACATTATTAATGTTGATGATAATTTAAACGAATTGAATTTAGAGGTACTTTCGAACTTTCATCAGATGATTGTAATCATAATTCAATGAATAATAATCATTGATTTTAATTTGAAACAAACAAACAAAAAAATGATGGTTGATAAAAGATGTGTTTTTAGTAAGATAAATTCAATTTATTTTAATATCGCTCGTCGTAGTCGTATTCGTTGTTATCGAAATGATTTAGGAAATATTTGCTTTGAATTTGATGATTAGAAACAAAAAATTTATGATAAGCGATTTTTTCTAAATGTACTTAATAACGTTGATGATAAATTAACTTCTTTTTTTTCTTGCCTGGGCTCATGATTTTTTTTATATTTGATTAATGTTATTCGATCAAGTTGATAATGATTAATATAATTTTTATTTTATGGTGAGTTTGTTTTTGTTGATTCTCTCTCTCTCATTGCGTTGGTGTATGTGTTTGTGGATATTTTCTATGCTTTTTTTCATTTTGGTTTTGGTTTTGAGAAAAAAAACTTTTACTTTCTTTCTCTTTTTTTTTGTTTTTCTTTATTCGCAATTCGATTCTTGTTATTTTCATTGTTGACAATTTTGTTTGTTAAAATTCGCACCTCGTTTTTTTCGACATAATGCTTGTTTGTTTGTTTTGAATAGATTCGACATTTATCGACAATTCGAATTTCACCATTGTTGATCAGTTGTGAAACTAAAATGGAACTAACAAAAATTTGTGGTGTTTGTGGTGATAAAGCATTAGGATATAATTTCAATGCATTAACATGTGAATCATGTAAGGCATTTTTTCGTCGTAATGCTTTACGTAACAAGGTAAATCTATTTGATAGATGTGTTTTGTGAATCAAATATTATAATCTATTTATTCATAGAAATTTCATTGTATATCAAATACAAATAAATGTCAATTAGATCCAAAAACAAGAAAATATTGTAGAAAATGTCGATTAGATAAATGTTTTTCGATCGGTATGTTAAAAGAATGGATTTTAACGGATGAAGAAAAACAAATGAAACGTCGTAAACATCGTCATATTGAATTGAATGATGCTGATAGTTCAACAACACAAAATCATCATCAACAAGAACAACAACAACAACAATCAACAAGTAATGATCAATCGAATAGTAGTACAATTATTGATGATAATAATGTTAAACGTATCAAAATAAATCATGGACAAAATAATATCATTATATTACCTATAATAACATCATCGGATAAATCGATTATTAATAAAGAAAAATATGAACAATTACAAACATTAACAACAACAACAACAACAAATGATTTGATACAATCGATTGATAGAAAACGTTTAATAGAATATATTAATGAACGATTAGATTTATCATCATCATCACCTTTGACATGTGATGATGGCCACAAAGATCAATCAAAAGATCATCATAATGATAATAATAATATAATATTTTTGAATGAAAATGATTCATTGAAAAATGATGGAGGGCCAGATTTATTTTCATATGAATCATCTTCATCAACAACGACATTATTTTCGAAAAATATTTTCAATGATCAACAGCAGCCACAACAACAATCATCATCATCACCACATTGTTCTTTGCAGCCGCAGCCGCCAAATGATCAAATAAAATTCAATGATATTCAATGGTCACCACCATCAGAATATTTAGCTAAAAATAATGATACAATAATAACAAATAATAATAATAATTATCAATCAACACCGAAAACATCGACAACAACATCATTGGATAATATTTCAATGTTACCGGAAAATGTAATTGCAAATCAAAAACAATATAATAAATGGCAAATTTCATCAAAAATTTATAAAGATGTTTTACAAAAGGAAAAAGTTATTGATGATATTTATGATAAAGATCCAAAACGATTCGATAAAATGGAACATGATCGTTTGGAAGAATTACAAAGAATTTTTGTTACATTAAATGAAATGGATCAACGTTCAGTGAATAGTGAACGTAAAATTGTCAATAATATGGTTGAAGGATTTCAATATTTAGAATTTGCAATCAAACAATTAATTTTACATATTAAAAATGTTCAAGCATTCAAAAATCTTTGTCTTGTTGATCAGGAAATTTTGTTGAAAAATTCTGTAAGTAAAATTCGTAGTCTACTCAATATAATTCGTTGTTATGATCCGGAAAAAAATTCCGTAAATATTCCCTATAATAAGGTAATTGGTTTTATTCGATAATTTTTTCAAAATAAATGTAAAACAAAAATTTCATTTCAAAGAATGGTACACTTCTTGTTTATGAACAAGATTATCTTCGACAATTGCATGGTGAACAACATTATGAAAGATGTCAAAATTTTTGCCAATCATTTCATGCTGATTGGAAAAATGATGATATGATTGTTAATCTGGTAAGTACAAAAAATTCTTTCGTTTAATATTTGAATTAACTTTTTCATCAATTTTATTAGCTTATCATAATTATGGTATTTTTTCCCAATCGTGAAGGTTTGCTGCATCGTGAATACATAACGTATGAATTAAAAAAAAATTTCAAATTAATTAAAAAAAATTAATTAATAAAAGTTCGTTATAAAAATTTAGATTGGAATATTATACCTATTGTCATCTATTACAACGTTATCTAGAGGTTAAATTTCAATCCATTTGTGAAGCTAAATCAATCTATCTAAATCTTTTAAGTCGTTTGGAAGAGATAAGTCATTTTAATGATGAATTACTTGAAATGATATTGATGAAATTTGATCCACAATATATTGGTCCATTAACATTGGAATTATTTAATTTGGAAAAAAAACTTAAACATTCTTGATTTGAAAATTTGTTGAATCTTCTATTTTGTTTTTTGTTTGGAAATTCTTTTATTATTATTATCATTAAAGTTTTTTAAATTAATTGTAATTTGTAAAATTAATCAAACTAAACAAGTAAGGGCCATCTATTGATGAATAATGACAATTGATAAAAAAAAACTTTACAACTTTTACGAAACGAACACGATCATCGGCTCATCATCGCGATGTTTCGAATAGAACATGCGCTTATCGAGATTATAAACATATCTCGTGTGTTTGTGTGTGTATATATTTTTTATATGGCCATATGGGTTTGATGCGTTGGCCATTTTTTTTCAATGTAATTTTCTTTCTTAATTTTAGTTTAGGTTTAATAACGCCAACATAAATGATTGAAAAAAGTATTAAATATCATTAAACAAAACATTGCAAATATTGTGATCATCACATCACCATCAACGACATCAACATTCAACATCAAACGAACCAAACTTTAATTTTACCCGAATATAACTCGAACAAAATCGAGATATAGATTCTACAACAAAACAAAAATTTTTTCCATTTCAATGTCTATACGTGAAACTATTAGTAGTAAAATTGGTTACCATCATTTTTGCTCATCATTTGTGTGTTTTATTTTCGGGAATGTCGTCATAAAGTATTGTCGTCCATTTTCAAGTTGCTATACACTGCTGCTGCTGCTGCTTCTTTTCAGTATTTCAGATTCTTGCCATATACATTTACCGTGTTTGTGTGATTTGTGTGTGTTAATACACATGCTTGTTGTTTGAAGATGAAATTGAAAATGGGAACACATTAATATGAACCCGAAATTGTTTTCAAAATTCATTATATAGAATTCACCATTTTTTTATACCTCAAATCCTTTATTTTTTTTCTCGTTTTGGTTCATTCATCATTCGGCATTATTATAAACCATTATTTTTACATTGAATCTTTTTTTTTGAGAAATAATGTATGTATGTTAAATTTGTGTGTATGGTGCAATTTGGTTATTGAAAAGTTTTTGTTTTCGTTGTTGTTGTTGTTGTTGTTGAGTGGCAATTAATTATTAGTTAGTTTTCAATAAAATTCATAAATTAAAGTGATAGTAAAATAGAGGAAGAATGATAGATACATCCAGATGAAGACAAATCATCGATCTATCTGATTCTTTCTTTTTTTTTTTTTGTTACAAATACCGGCCTCTAATATTTTGTTTGTTGAGCTGCCATATTTCTTTTACAAATGTAGCTAATTATTAGATGAAAATACAAAAGAAGTGAAAAATTTTTCAAATCAAAATCCTGGTAAGTAAACATTTTTTTGATTCAAATTTCATTTACAATTGAAATAAAGTTTTTTGTTCAGATATCAGATATTAATTAGTCATTGATTAATTAGGTAAATTTAATATACAAAAAAAAACAACAATAACCAGATGCCATATTTGTAACTGTTGTTTAAAGGGGATAAAAATAATTTACCAAACAAACATAAATATCAATCATTACAATACTTTTTTTATCAACATGATTAGAATACATGTACATTACAATGTCTATAGGCGTCATAACTGCTTGAATGGTGTCTGGTTTTTTTCTTTCTCTATTCATCATTCAAATGTTTTGTCTAAATAAGTTTCTTGAATGAAAATTGAAATGATGGGATTATGTTTATTATTCATAGAATCAAAATTCTTTGTTTTTCTAAATAATTCTAGAAAAATTGTTAAGTATTGACCAAACCATTTGATGGAAAATTATTAAATCGAAATCATTATTCAAATTACTTATGATTTTTGTTGTTTATTGTATCTATATTTACTGAATAATTCAAATAAATCCAATCAATTTTCTATTTTTTCTTTTCAATGACAGCTCGTGTTTGTGTGTATGTAGCTCCCAAAATAGTTGTAAACGATAACAAAAAAAAAATTTCTGTTGAGCAATTTATTATCATTTCATCAACAAAAAAAAATTGATTGATCTTCATAGACAACAACAAAAAAAATATAGATCTCTATATAGTTTTTTTTTTGCTTCTCATTGTAATAAATGTCTTCAATTAATGATGATAATATGGCTACAGTTTCGACAAAAACAACTTCATCGAAATTGGTTCATACAAATCAAGAGCAGCAACAAGATGATAATAAATCGAATGGTGACAGTCACAGGGAACAACATCAATTACAATCATCGACAATGATTAATAATAAATTACGAAAATCGACAATGAAAAAACAACAAGAGGAAATTGATGATTTAAATATGGTCGAAAATAATGAATCATCATCATCGAATAATGTGATAAAAGAAAATTCAATTACAATGAAAGAAATGAAAGGACATTCAATATCTATTTGTATTGATTCAGTCGATGAGGTTTGGATTTATTTTAATTTTTTTTTGTTGTGCAAATTATAACTTTTTTTTCTTTTCATCAATTTTCATTGTAGCTGGAAACAAAAAATGCTGATGATGAAATTGTTACCATTATGCAAGAATCAAATAACAATGATCAATCAATAAATGAAAATGTCATCAGTAGCTTATCAAAACAATTTATTGATGGATTAATAATCAACGATACAAATGAATCGAATGGTAAAAATCGTGATAATTCTGTTCGGCCAAAATCAACGCACAGTATGGATGGCAGTTTGAAAAAACGTTCAAAACCTTTGATTCGTAGTGGTGCTGTACGTGAATCAAGTTTATCGCCATCACCACCACCCATTCAATTATCGAATGGTGGAAGTAATGAAACATTGAATTTGATAAAAAATGTTGGTTCATCAACAAATCATTTGACTGTGGCTTACAGCACTGTTTGTGGCAGTATTATCAATAACGGAAATAATACCGTATCTGGAAGTAACATTAGCCAACCAATAAGTTTAACAGTTAGTATTTTGATTATTGTCATTTTTAGTTGATTTTAATTTCACTGAATTTTATTCATTACAGACAAGCAGTAAAAATAGTTCCATAATAAGTAGCAATACATCATCGCCAAGTCTTTCAAGAGGTTAGTTGTGTTCTTTTTCTTTAAAAAGTAAAAATGTTAATTTTTTAAAAAATCAATTTTTTCATAGATTCAAGTAGTGAAATTCAGGAAATTTCCGTTGCCGAGGCAAAAACATTTCTTACAGAAACTTTGAAAAAAAGTTTGAAAGATCGACAATTCCTATATAAAATTGAACAGGATCTCGCACAATTTCTTAATGATACAACTCGTGATACGTTGAAAATTCAGCAAGCATCTTCCTATAATCGAATGTTGATTCATAAAACAGCCGATTATTATCAGCTTGAACATTTAGTTGATCAAGCTCATTCGTCTGTTATTTTAACGAAAAATTCCAATACACGACAACCAGATGAATCATTCAAAGAGATGATAGCTAAAGATCAACGAGATGAAACAATTGGACAGAAAAAATCTATATTGAAACGAGATTCAACATCGTTAGATGATTCACCTGGCAGTTCATTTGATAAGGATAAAAGTCCGGATAATTCATTATTATTGAATGGTGGTGGTGCCAGTCTTGTGAGTGGTGGTAGTGGATGTGGAACAGGATCACTATCCGATTCATCACGATCAAGATCATTAGAAGAACGTGAAGAGAATTATGAAAAAGTTCGTGCACGAATTTTCAGTCAACAAGATGCAAAGGATGCCGATTCTTCTTCATCACAATCATCAAAATCTAAGCTACAACTTCAAACTGGCAATGAAGAAAATTCCGATAACAAATTGATACAATCACCACAACAACCAGTTGATAGTTCTAGTCTTGATTCAAACAGTCAAAACAATAATTGTGATACAAATGAAAATGTATTGGAGATTATCGACACCAATATTACGAACATTGTTGATAATGATGATGATGATGATGGTGGTGGTAGTGGTGGTGGTGGTGGTGATGATGGCCAGCAAAAACAACCATTAATTGATAAAAAAGAAAATAATAATAACAATAGCCAACAGATGATGCAACGGCGTAAACCTCAGAATTCGTATGTCGGTTCAAATTCAAACCGTAATGGTGGTAAATCAGGTGGTTATACTGGTAGAGTTAATAAATATCATAATATGTATCATCATCAGAGTTATCAACATCATCAATCAGCACAGCCACCGTTTCATCCTCCGCCGGCTACTCAGCCATATTATAATTATCAACCACAATCATACCATCAATCGTCATCATCTCATCAATCTGCCGCATCGTACAGGCCTGCCAATCTTTCTCATCATCATCATCATCAAAATCAATATCATTCACAACGATTCGATAGTTCCAATCATAACAATAATAATTCCAATCATCAACATCCTCATTCAAGAGGTCCTTATCGATCTAATGTGATGAATAATAATCCTAAAAATAACCCTTATCATCAAACAAGTGGTGGTGGTGGTGGATATAATGCAAGACATTCACATCCCGGTACTAGTCAACTTCATCATCATCATCATCATCAATATCAAGGTGGAACTGGAAATTTCGGCAGCCATCATCGTATGAATCATCCATCATCGATGTCATCCATCCATCAGTTATCAAATCAACAGCCACCGGCTCATCATTTGATGGAACAACAGTCTAACCCTTATGCTCCTTATTTACGTGTTCCGGGCGTTACAGGTACAGTATTAAGATTCAAATGAATTCTTATCTAATCGGACTCTTCTGTTCATAGCATACAATCCATATATGGATCCGAATGCCAATAATCAATATCAATATTTGCATTCAATCCCAAATGAACAGGTAATTTTCATTGTTCTTTTGTGATACATAATTTTACAATTTATAATTTATAATTATAGTTTTATACCTACATGAATCAATCGGCAATGGGTGGAATACAACAGCCACCATCCCATTCGACACCATTGTTGGCTAATCCTCCAACACATCAAATCCTTCCACATCAATCTTCAACAAATGTGCCTCCAAATAATACGAATATTACTTCCACAGCTGGACAGCCAAATCATCAATATACTCTTTCTGTAAATTATTATCATCATAATTATATTAAAGTTGTAATTATCATTTTATTCGCAGATTGCCAATGGTTATCCGATGATGTATGGTCCAAATATTCAATCTGCGATGCAACATCAATCGAATCCTAATTCTCATGTGCCATATTCGCATCCGCATCCTCATAGCCTTGTACCACCATCACAAGCTAATGTTTCACCATCATATTCGATTATCAATCCATATGGAACAATTCCAATGAATTTGATTGCACAACCAAAAATGGATGAAACAATACAACAATCATCGCAACAGAAAACTGATATTCGCCGAAATCAATTGGGTCCAAATGGTTATCAACTAAACAATGGACAACCACCGCCGATTGATACATCATTATCATCGTATGATCGAATCGCTCAAGTACATTATCCGCATACATGCAAAGCTAATTCGCAGCCACAAGCTGCAATACATAATGTTTGCTATAATATCCCGACTAATGTTAATACTGCCAATGAGGTAAAAAACTCACCAATCATTGGCTCTAGCATCAAAACCAATAAGCAAAAATGTCAACAGCAGTATTCAATGACAGGACATGGAAATGGTGGATCTCATCAACATCAACAACAATTAGCGAAACAATCACGATCGACGGCAAGAAATCATGATAATAGTAACAATACTCAGCAACAGACCAATAAATTGGTGACCAAAATGGCAACATCAAAATGAAATCAATATTTGGATTTGTTTTTTTTTTTTGTTTAGTGAATGTGTTCATCGCAATTTCGTTTTTTTTAAAGTTGGCATCTTTGTATGATATATAGAGGATTTAGGCTATTGAATGAAATTTTTTTTGTACATTGGTTTGATTGATAATAAAAATTTGAAAATTGTTTAATTCTATAAATGATTAGTCAAATTCTGATTTAATGGACAGTTTTTTAGATTTTTTCATCTTTTTTGTAGCTGGTGGTGTTTCGGACAAATTCGTTTCTTCAATATCGGAATGAATTTCCTCTTTGATTGGAGTTGAGGTTTTATCATCATTTTTATCAACATCAGGTTTGGAGCGTTTTCGACTTTTGTTCGATTTATCCTTCGAAGCCGAACTGAATAGATTCGGTGAAAACATTGATGGTGATAAGAATGATGATTGTCGATTAACATTTGAAAAACGGCCAAACAATGATCGTGATGTTGAAGGTTGACCAAGGAATGATGTCGATGGATGGTATGAATGACGTTGCAGCGATGTACCTAAATGTAGATTCGGTTGAATCAATTCCGTAACCATTTTTGGCTTTAAACGTGTTTCAAACAAACCAGTACCAACAACTGTTGGACGTCCTATTACTAATCGTGCTGATGGTGATTGTAAATCATCGTTCAAGCCTGTAAATTGTAAAATTTATTAATTTCAAAATTTTCAATAAAAAGTTGTCTGAAATAAATGAATAACAAACCTAAAAGCAAAGAATTTTTCAAAAAATTTGTAGTTGTTTCAAATGTCATTGCCTGTAGTGGTGAGATTCCATCCATCGCTCCACGATTCATACCTTTTATAGAACCGGTAAATGTCATATGATCGGCAATCAATAATAAATGTCTACTATCTACTGATATACCATAAGGAGCGAAAACGTTTTTAATTTCACGTATAAGTGCGGCACGTGCTGCTTCAATACCATAAGTACGTGCAATAGCATGCATATCATTCGTATAGATACGTCGTAAATCAAGAAAACGTTCAAATTCAACAACTTGAGGTACGGATACACCTTCCGTTTTGATCAATTTACAAAATGGTAAATTTTTTTGTGCAGCATCATTATCTTTGACTAAAAATGCACGATCGATTCGACCGACACGATGAATGAAAGCTCGAAAAGATTCTTCTTCAACAATAGTTCGTAGATCTAATTTGGCCGATATTAGTGGAAATTTCAATATAAATTCACACCAAAGTTCTCGACTTGTATCGAATGAATAATCCATTATACATCCGGGTGATTTATTCAATACTCGTTTTTTTCGTTCTTCAGCCGCCGCTTCGAGATTTTTTTGCTTTTCAGCTAATCGTTGTTCACGCAATGATGATACATTTGTTTCATTAGCAACAATTTCCTCATCGTCATCATTATCAACAGGTTCAGATTTGATTATCGGATTTTGTACAAGATTATAGAGGATATCGGCATATTGATTATCATTTTCTTTTGATTCTTGATCATCATCAATATCATCTTCTTGTTCTTCAATTTCATCTTGATCAGGTTCTTCATATTCTTGTTCCTGATTTAAACGTGTACGTTGTCGCATAGCAACAGTATCACCTTCACCTTCATCAACATCATAATCATCAAAATCTTCATCATCATCATCATCGTCATCATCGATCAATGATTTCTTTTTCTTTGATGTTTGATCATCGTTATCATTATCATTACCATCATCGCCATCTTCATTGTCATCATTTTCCTGTTGCATCATTTCTTCTTCATCGCCATCAACAATGGTTTTCTTTTTCGTCTGATTACCAGATTTTAATCGTGTACTTTTTGTATCGAATAATCCACTGGATTGTGTCAATAATCGTAATCGACGATTCAAAGCTTCAATAAATTGTCGAATGAATATTGTTTCAACATAATGTAACACTTTGGATGGTGTTGTAAAATATCTTCGTTTATAATAAGATTTTGGCAAGAATCCAAACCGAATCGTATAAATACGTGATCGATCACCAAACGAATTTGATGAACCAATTTCGATATGTTCATTAATATCGACAAATTCAAGTACATCTTTTAATCGTACAGCATTCAAACGTAAACGTACTTTTTCCGCTTCTTCTTCAATATTTACACTGGGATCAATATCTGTACGAAATGGAATGTCCATACTTGGTGTAGAAATATGACTCGATGCTGTTACTAATAATTCACGAAGACGTGGAACACCTAAAGTTACGTTCATTTCACCTCGACCGGCAAAATGAAATGTATTCAATGTCATCTGAGTGGATGGTTCACCAATAGATTGTGCAGCTAAAAGGCCTACAGCTTCACCTGGTGCACATAATGATCGCATATAACAAACATTCATTGTTTGACGGAATTCATTGATCACATTTTTCGGTTCATTTTTTAAACCTGAATGAACATAATCTTCAACAATTTTATCCAACATTTCACTTATGGCACCAAGATTTAAATCTGGACGATATCGTGGAATTATCGGTTCGATTGATTTCATAGTCCTGTTTATCGACATCTGTCGTTGTTTGACATCTTGATCATACCACATTTGTTTTAATTCATCATTAGTAATCATCAAATTATTCTGACGTTTTTGATGTTCAAACACTGAAAACGGTGATGTTTTTGTTGATTGTGTTTGATTATCAATAGATTTTTGAAATTTTTTCACACGTTGAATCTGTTTCATCAATGTTGGATTACGAATCAACGTTAATTTTTCCATTTCATTTTTGCTTGCTTTTAAAGCTTCACGATTATTCAATATGGTAGGAAAGAATGGTTTTTTCAATGATTGTGATTTAAGAATATCAAGACCATCTTCCCCATAAAGCCATTGTATGACTGATCCTTCCGAATCACGAACAGTAAGATCATAATTTACAATCAATCCTTCCAGATGTTTAATAAGACAACGTTGAAGATAACCGGATCGAGAAGTTTTTACAGCAGTATCAATCAAACCTTCACGACCGGCCATACAATGGAAAAAGAATTCTTGCGGTCGAATACCAGAAAGGAAACGTCCGGTGACAAAACCGCCGGCACGTGGTTGTGTATCATATGGTCGAAATGATGGTAACGTACGTCCAGACATCATTAACGGTATACGACGACCTTCCAATTCGATCTGTCCAAGTAAACAGGAAATCTGTATAGCATTTACTGAACCACCTTTAGCACCAGTCTGAATCATCATCTGTAAATTATTTGCAGGAAAACTTTTCACCAATCCTTTAGGCATACAAATCTTTGTGATTTCATTGTTGGCAGAATCGGTCTGTGATTTGTAAGCAGCATCCAATTGTTTCATCATAAAATCATTATCACGTGCTGTATGTGCTTCACGAAACTTCGATTTAACCATAACATCATCACTATCGATTGGTATTTGAAAAGCTTCAACAATAGCATTCATACCCAAAGATTTTGATGTTCGAATTATTTTTTTTCGTTTCGCATCCGGTTTCGATTTGATCAGAATATCATGTATGCCCAACGTAAAGCCATGATGTGATTGAAGATAATTGGTACAAAGACGGGCAATGGCCGTCAACAAAAGTGAATGAATATCACCACCATAAAGCTCATAACAGACATGAATAAGGCCATTTTTATTCGCTCCAAAGCTTACTTTATCCATGATGCCACATAATAGTTCACCATGATGGAATATAACCTGACTTTCGCACATATCTTTTTCGCCTAATGGACCACCGGCAGTCCATGGCCTTGGTTTTTCTGAAATCAATAATTTAGTTGAAACTTTACTTTCAATTTGAAATGTTGGCAATGGTTTATTCGCTGGTATAATGTTCAACAATAAGGTTGATATAATTTGTTTTCCCGACCAAAGATATTCCGGTTTTAGAATGGTAGGTGGAAGAAATTTGATTGATTTATTTGTCAAAAATGATAATGCACCATAAATAAGTTCTTGATAATCTTTTTTGTTAAAAAATCGACCACGAGTTGACAGTAATACACCAGCAACGATATGATCTTGAATAAGGCCGGACAATGGTGATCCATCTTTCGGCACAAGAAATTGATAATTGACTGAGGCAATATTATAGGCTTCCGAACGTGCCAATTCTGATTGAGGAAAATGAGCATTCATTTCATCACCATCGAAATCAGCATTATAACATTTACAATTAGCATAATGTAGTCGTAAGGTTTTTTCTTTAGGCAATACACGTGCACGATGTGCCATTATTGATGGTTTGTGTAAAGTTGGCTGACGATTAACAAGAAGAACATCACCTGTAATTAGATGACGATTAACAATCTTAACACCTTGCATTCCTTGATTCGGATGAAATGATGGCGGTTGCAATGTGGCCGCTATTGAACGACGTTGATTTATATCATCTGGTTTCAAACGTACAGTATAACCATCTTCATAAGTAATAGACAATGCACCAGGATGTTGATTCGGTCCATTGATAATCATTTCTTGAAGTTGTTTGACATTCCAATCGGTTAACGGTTGTGGATATGATAATCGTGTGGCAAAAACTAATGGTACACCTATTTCATCGGCTCTAATATATGGATCAGGTGATATCACAGATCTAGCGGCAAAATTCACACGTTTACCCATCATATTCTTACGCATAAGTCCTTCTTTTTTCTCCAGAATTTGTTTAACACCGATAGATTTTTTATCCGGCAAATTATCCATACCGATATCATAGATACGATTGCAAAGAATCTGTAATCGTAACCAATGTCGATAGAATCGTTCAATATTATCATCCATATTGGTCTTTTTGGCACTATCTAATGCTATTTCTAATGATTTTGCCACCAACATAAGTTCACTAAGCGCCGTTGTTTGATGATGTTCAAATGATTTTCCATTCATATGTCTTAATGGTCGAAAACGATTTGGTGTGACAACAATTGTTTCCCAAAAGAATACATCCATAGGACATTCATTCGGTATTGAATTATCAACATTAAAATCGATGTCCAAAAACGGTAATAATCGAATAAGAACATCTTTTTCGTTTACCCACAATTTTCTTAAATGTTCACGTGCTTGTGCCGGTGTTAGATATGATTTTCCTTTCATCTCTATCGACTTAGATGAACGATTCTCTACGCCGATCGTTTCATCCATATCGGTCACATTTTTCATACGTGTTCCAGTGGTCATAACTATTGATGATTTATTAATAACATTTAAGCCACGTTTTCTGGAATTACAACGCGTACAAACTTTAGTCGGTTTGATAATTTTCAAACTGATTAGATCTTTAAATAAATGCTGTTTCTTTTCAATTACATTTTTTGAATTGACTATTTCTATCGACTCTAATTGAACAACATTATTATCATCCATGTTTTTATCATTGATTTCATTTTTTTCCATCATATTTTTTTTCTTATTATTTCTACATTCTGAATTAATCAATTCAGTTAATTTTGATCGTAAAAATGTTTGTCCTTCACTTGAACCCCAATCAAAACTTTTAAATGATTGTGAAATATCATTGGCATATTGTAAAATATCGTCAAGAATATAATCCAATCCAAGATCTAATGCACGAAGTTGAGCAATATATATTTCAACATTGAACGGTGTGAATAATAATCGATGACAATTAAAACAAAACATTTTCAAAACCTAATCAGAAATGAAAGAAAAAATCATCGTAATTCTTATATAAAATGAAATGAATTAGATAGAAATCTTACCTGAAAGACATGTTTCAATAGAAATGGATTGAACACAGGTAATGGAAGTTGAATGTGGCCAAAATGACCAAGACATTCGAAATCGGTTAGGCCACATGTTTTACAGAAATCATTACGTTTTAATGGTCCTATATATTCATGATTTAAAATCATTCAATTAGAATTGAATGCAGAATATTAATTATTTTGTTTTACCTAGACTAGTATCGGCGAGACTATTATCCAATGGATGTCCAAGCGGATCAAATACTTGTGCATTTGAAATTGGTAAAACGCTTAGCTTTTTAGCTTCACTTTCAGCAAACAATTTAAATTTAACTGATGTAATCTGTGATATTGAATGATTCATAATTTTATTTTTTGGATTTTTATTTTTGTTCTGGAAAAAAAACAACAATTAAAACTTAATCATCAGAAAATTTTTAATGTTGATAACCAATTTTTTTTTCTTCAAAAAGAAAACGCACATTGAATCTTGGAACACGTGATTCAAATATTACATTCTATCTGAATGTATCCAAATATTTTAAGATGAGTCTGCGATATATGTACGCTGCAGCGTTGTCTTTTGTGTGTGTGTTCGGTATATTCCATTTGCAAAAACGATTATATTCTTTGTTTTCTATTTTCAGATGACGAATTAATGTAAATATAGATTAATGATCTGATGATCTTTTTTTACGTCGTATTCGAAAAAATCCTTTTTTCTTATTTCATTTTGTTAATGAAATTATTAAGAAAAATATAGTCATTGTTAAAATTTTCATATTGATTAACATTCGAAAATTCTAAAATTCGAATATTTACAACAAAATAAAAAGTAACGGGTAAGTTATTTTGGATTTTTTTCCACATTGTTTTGTTGAAATTAATCACAAAAAATATAAATAAACAAACATGAATTTGTGTACAAATTTATAAATAAACTTTTGAGAAAAGATTTATTGTCAAAGTCCGGTTTTTTTATCGTTTAATTTTTTCCTTTTCTTTTTTTTAGAATATAAAGTTTATTGATCAAGTGATTTCGCATCTTTAATCATCTCAGATTTGTTTTTCGTCTTCCCTTTCACTCTTTTATTCTTGTTTGGATTCGATTTATATCGATTTTTTGTTTCAAAAATTGACTCATCACCACCAAGAAATACAAACAAAAAAATAAAGATGGCCGAATATGAAATGGCAGTGGATGATGTTGATATGGAGGCTAATAATGAAAATATGAATGTACCAGAATTGCCATCATCATCAACATCATCCATACATGGTCGTAAACGTTTTGAAGTAAAAAAATGGTGTGCTGTTGCACTTTGGGCATGGGATATTGTTGTCGATAATTGTGCCATTTGTCGTAATCATATAATGGATCTTTGTATTGAATGTCAAGCAAATCAAGCATCGGCAGCAAGTGAAGAATGTACCGTAGCATGGGGTGTATGTAATCATGCATTTCATTTTCATTGTATTTCACGATGGCTTAAAACACGACAAGTTTGTCCATTAGATAATCGTGAATGGGAATTTCAAAAATATGGTCATTAAAAACAAATTGAATAACAAAAAAAAAAAATTCTATCATCAGAGAATTGAGGGAGAGGGGGATATCGTTTTGAAAATAAAATTTTGTAAAATTTTACATGTCATCATCAAACAAACATACATACATACATAGTGTACAAAAATTTCAATGTATCTTTTCATTGAAATTTTGGTTTTTTCTTTCAAATTTCCAAAAAAAAAACTTAATCAATTAATAAATGAAAAAATATTTTTATCATCCTTTCTAATGTTTTTTTTTTGAAAAAATGCACTTTATGAGAATGCGGTTGGTTCAAATAAAAAAAAATTGTGAATTTCCAAATAAAAACCAAAAAAAAAAAAAGAAAAAAAAATAGAAAGTGAAAAGAGATGATAAATCAATCACTTTATATCAATATTGCCGCAAAAGCACTTGTGTAACATACCGTAGAACAAACAAACAAACAAAAATTCTAACCGATGAACCCATGCTTACGAGTGAAAAAATCAAATCAGACGACAATATATATGAACATAATGATGATTGTCACATTACCATTTTAATCGATAATTTGATCATCATCATTGATCATAATGAACGTACATGCAAAACTAAATTGTTTCTTTATCCTTTTATGTTATGTGAAAAAAAAACCAAAAAAATAAAATTCCTGGAATTCACACTTTTTTTTCATGTTCATTGTCGGTATACAATTATAGTTTCATTTCAATCAAATATATTTGATAATGAAATTTGAATTTGATAACCGAAAACAAAAATCGATAAAAAAAAGAAAGAAAGAAAGTTTTTATTTTTCAAATATTTAATTTTATCATTTTTTTTTAATCATCATCGATTGATCATCATCACGATATCACCAAATCAATCAATCAATCAATCAATAGTTAATATAAATATGAAAAAACAAAAATTCCAAGAAATACTTGATCATAGGTTCTTTTTTTTTCTTCCAGGGAAATATCCACCTGACCTAATGTATATAGATGAATTGAATGAATAAATAAATATTTTTTTTTTTATAAATCCAATTCATTCCTATGTGTATTTTTTCTTTCTTTCTTTCTTCAATATTGATTATTTGATTGAAACATTGACCGCATTCGATTGATTAGTCTCCCAATTCGATCGATTGAATTTATCATTTTCATCATCATCATCATCATCAACGATTGATTTTGTTTACTTAATTAATAAATCCAAATGTTTGATTCATATATCAACAGCGACGTTTGTTTGCTTTGAATTGAAAATTTTCAAAAAAAAAAAAAAAAAAAAAATGAAAATCCTATTCCATCCGTTAGAATCCTGGGGCCATATGAATGCTTCGATCGGTGTTGCACAAATCATGTTCAAACGTGGTCATCAGATTATTTTTGCTATAACTGAAAATGTTCGTGGTCAATTTGAAAAACATGGTTTTGAAGAAATTATTTTACATACAATATCTACACCTTCGTTATCAAATTATCAACAAAATGATTGTGTTGATTTTCTACTGAATTCTACGGATTTATTTCGTGAAAAAGATCCATTTAAAAAATATTCAATGTTTCAAAAAGTTTTCGAAATTCGTGCACAAGAAATTTTACAAACAGAACAACAATTGAAAAAAATTCTTAATGATGAACAACCAGATTTAATATTAGTTGATCAAATACTAATATCACCAATGATAATTCAATCGGGTATTCCATGGATATTGATTTTTAGCTGTAATCCGTTGTCATTTCGAAATGATAATCGTTTACCGCCACCATTTTCAGGTAAAATTTAAATTTTCAAACAAAAAAATGGCGGGAATTTTTTTTGAATTTCAATTATTTTATTGTGAATTTTTTTTTGTTGCCTATTTTATTTCAGGATTACCTACTAATGATCAATCATTATGGCAAAAATATCGTAATGAATTTCAACGTACATATCATCATTATGTTTTAAGTAATCAAAATTTTCTAATGAAATATTTTGGTTTTGAAACACTTGAATATAATGGTATAACACCACCATCACCATATCTAAATATTTATGGTTATCCGGAAGAATTAGATTATAATAAAATTGCACCAATGCCCGATAATTGTTTTCGTATCGATACATTTTGTCGTATGGAAAATGAAAATTTTGAAATTGATCAGGAATTTTTAAAACGTTTACAACCAAATTCGAAATTAATTTATATTTCATTAGGAACATTAGCATCAATACGTTTTGATATGATTAAAAAAATTTTAATGATTTTATCTAAAACTAAACATGGTTATATTGTTTCGAAAGGTAGATTTGATGATGGATTCAAATTACCATTGAATATGTTTGGTGATGAACATTTACCACAGACTAAAGTATTACCTTTAGTTGATTTAGTTATAACACATGGTGGTAATAATACTGTTACTGAATCATTATTTTTTGGTAAACCAATGATTTTAATGCCATTTTTTGCCGATCAATATGATAATGCACAACGTTTACATGAATTAGGTTATGGTTCAAGATTAGATCCATTTAATTATCAACAAAATGAATTAATCGAACAAGTTGAACGTTTATTATTTGATCAACAAATCAATCAACGTTTAAAAAATTTATCCAAACGTATGCAAACATCAAATTTACGTGAAAAACTATCGAAAAATTTGGAAAAAATTGTTGACGAATTTCAAATCATCAAATGACAAAGCAAATCGAAATAATCTATAATCAAGTGAATGAATGGAAACCCTCCTAAACGTCTAATCTATCTAATATAACAAACTACAGAAAAAAACACTAACTAACTATTTATTATAATGTTATAATGAAAAGAAAAAGAAAATCTTAAATACTTTTAATTAAAATTATTATTATTTTTGTTTTAATATATCCATCTATTTACAACTTTTTTATTCTTTGATTTACTATCAAATCAAATCAAATTTGTCAAACTGTATATAGGTTTTTTTGCCTTGTTTTGTCATTAGTTATATAAAACAAAAGCCAAAAACATCGATCTGCGAAGAAAAAAACCGATCGATATGAATTATGAAACAAATTTACAGCGGAAAGAAAAAACATGGATTTTTTTCCTTTCCCATCGGTTAAAAACGGTTATGTTTATTTTGTGTTCTGGTTTTTTTTAATGTGAAAAACAAAAAAAAACCAACAAAGATTGAGCCCTAAATGAATATAAAAAAAATATATATGGAAAACAAATCTGGAGAACCATTTTTGCACACACACAGAGATATATTTCAATGTTTTTCTTCAATTGTTGTAAATATATAGAGAGGAAGAATTTTTTTGAAATGAACTTTCAAAACAAAACAAAATAAAACAGAAAAAAATTGTGTCAGGCGTTTTTTTGGTCCTGAATAATTCTTTTGATTCTTCAAATAGCCCTAGACACATTTATATATAGATATATGTAGATAGATGAGATACATTTCATTTTCTGGAACTTCTATATTCTAGGATTCTTCCTCTATATATAAATTCTCTTCATTTTAAGTTCTATGTTCGGGTATATTGAATAACAATTTAATGTTGTTGTTTTTGTATGATGATAATGATGTTGTTGTTGTTGTTGATTAGGGCCTAGAGAAATAATTTTTTGTTTTTCTTCGATGTTATTTATTAATTATAATTCAAAAGAAAAAAATTGCTTGTTTGTCTTCGGTGTGTGGTGTGTCAAATTTTGAAGAAGAAGAAAAAAGAAAATGATGAATGACATAATCAAAATGTCCAAATCAATTCAGAATCAGAAACATTTTAATAATCATCATGATGATTACCATGATTGTCAGTGTCAATCAACGACAACAAAATCATCATCACCATCGT
Source organism: Dermatophagoides pteronyssinus (assembly GCF_027571235.1). Taxonomy (NCBI): domain Eukaryota; kingdom Metazoa; phylum Arthropoda; class Arachnida; order Sarcoptiformes; family Pyroglyphidae; genus Dermatophagoides; species Dermatophagoides pteronyssinus. Next base: position 45,156 of record NW_027461572.1, read on the forward strand.
CAGCTTTAAATCAATCAACACAAAAATATTTAAAAATTTCAATGAACATTTTTAATAATTTCTCATTAATTCAATCCATTTTCATCATTTTTACATTATTATTTGTATTAATAATTTACTTACCAAAGTAAGTATATTATACCTCTAAAGGGAAAATTCCGAAAACAAAATGAACAGACAAACAATCGAATGTTTATACAAAAAATCTGAATTTATTTGAAATTGGAATTTACAAATGTTTTTGTAAAAAAAAAACTAAACACAGAATCTGGTCTTAAATGATTTTTTTTTCATTTTTTTTTCTTCAAAATTCTGTCACCCAGTGTTCAAAGTCAAGCTGATATACGACAAGTTGAGAAAAAAATATTGGATAAAATTATTGGTGAAGGTTATGATTCAAGAATTCGTCCATCCGGTTCATTAAATCAAACAGTAACTAAACGAGGTTTGTCGCTGCTGTTTTGTTGTTGTTGTTGTAAATGTGGCTAATCTTTTTATTAATTTTTCAAAAAAAATGCAGATGGACCAGCAAATGTAACAATCAATATATTGATACGATCCATTTCAAGTATCGATGATGTGACAATGGTAAGTTTTTTAAAATTTTTTACATGTTTTGTCAATATAAATGTGTTTGTCTATTATGTAATCAATCACATTTCTTTTCTTAAACATCAATCAAACAATCAATCAAAAAAATTTTTTTTTTTACAATTTGAAATTCACATGATATATAATATTGTTGTCGATAACATATCAATTCATTTTAAATCAAGACGTTTTTTCTTTCTTTCGATGACCTAAGAAAAAATAGAAAAGAAAAAAAAATAGAATAGAAATGTAAAGGGAAAAAATGAGAAAAAAAATGCAAATGAATGGATGTTATAATAAAATTTATAATAATAATAATAATGTAATAAGTTATTTCTTTTTTTTTAAATGAGAATAATTAATTAAAAATGTACTATTTGATTAGCGTAATAAAATATTACAATTGGCTGCTTCACAACGACAATCCATTGGTAATGATTCAGTTAATGAATAATGATAATCCCAACATAATTCTTCAAATGGATTTATATCACGAATAGCAAATAGACCATATGTTGGTACTAATTGTCCATGACCATTTTCAATGACAACTTTTTGTGAGAATAGATTCGGACTACAGGAATGATTTACATAACAAACTAGATTTGATTCGGATAAACCTTCCAATAGCATTGTTTTTGATTCGTTTTCATCTGTTTAAATAAATAAAAAAAATTTTGATTTTGAATACAAACATAAGATTAAATAAATACTGACCACAATATTCAGGCGGTTCATAAATTCGTAATATACCATCATTATTTTTATCGATTAATCCAATAGTTGCTGTATATTCATCAGAACCAAGTTTTTTTTCTTTATGATATTGTGCCATACTTAATTCACCAACATAAGAAAATACATAGGTTCCTTTCGAAATGAAATGTGTAGCACGTACAGCCCAACCTTTCATACCGGAATAAAATACTTGAAATTCACATTGAATACCGAGGCTAACAACTTTGTTAAAACAATGTATTGAACAGCCACATTTTGATGAACATTCATAAATTGGATTAGATGAATAAATAAATAATCGTTTATAACGATAACTTATTTCCTTTTAAAGTTGAAAGAAATATAATGAAAAGTTTTTTTTTGAGCATAAAATTGTAAAACATACCTCTGACGAACATTTACAATTATTATGACAAAGTGATGAACTACAATTACATTGATTAATATTATCGACAATATTTTTAATATTTTGATATGTTCTTGGTTCATAAACGGAATTATTAATATAACGACGACTAGATGAAAATTGATCATTTGTAATTGAATTAATTGCCAATATCGGTATCGATTCAAGACCATTGGAAATGTCTTTAATAGTAACAGCTTTTTCTCGTATGGATAATTTTTGTAAAACAAAATTTTTTGAAAATGTGAAATTAAGAGTTGTGAGATCCATGCATTGTGTTAGTAGAAGATATTTTTGTATGGCTTCTATTGATGATAATAGTTTACCACAAGGTGAAATATAACAGATATCAATCGAATGTCTAGTTGGATTTTTTACAGCTATACGTGCAAAATTTTGCACCATAGGTTTTAGATAAGGATTTTTTGATCGTCGTAACTCCAATTGACCAATATCATTGGCATATAATCGAAGACAATTCGGTGAACAAATGTGTGCTGCAATAACATTAGGCGGTTGTTTTGCACAACGTTCTTTAATACGATTAAGTATTATGAACATAAAATTTTGATCAACATCATCACCATAAGTTTTTTCATCATTATCATTATCGATAACAACGTTATAAGGCAAATTATCCATATTTTTTTTGGTGATAATACCAAACTACTTTACTGTTTTTTTTCCGAAATGACAGCCAATTCAAAAAAATATGTTGTCAAAAATGAGCATTTTTTCCAGCGCCTGATTGCACATTGCAGGCTCACTAATGTCGAAATAGAAATTTTAAATTTTTTTTTAGAAAAATGATTTCTTTATTGCATAATTAATGAGAACAAACAGGAAAAAAAATTCATTAATCAATCAACAATCAATAATAATATTTAATTGAATATAAACAAAAATTCATAATAAAAAAAATTGATGAATCGATGATCAATGTTGACCTTTATCATCATTGACAACATCATGACATGAAACATTCGAATCGATCGTTTTATTATTATTATCATCATCTTCATTATCATTCATCATCACTATAGGCGGTGATGATGAAGATGACGATGATGATGATGATGGCGATAGTTGTTGATAATTAAATTTCTTATTATCAATAACCACTTGCCATTGTATCCATTGTTGAATAGACTGATCAATCTTACGATCTTGTAGGCCGAAACATTGTACAATTAGATTGGTTTGTAATTGATTTTCCATCGATGGTGATAATAATAAACATTCACCATTTTGTACAAGAATTTTCGATGATGATGATAATGATGTAGTTATGTTGGATGATGTAGGATGATGATGATGATGATGATGATGAAGATGATCATTATCATCCGGTATGACTAGTGTTGAGAAACGTTCGACAAACAAACGAATTGTACGAAGAATATCGCAACGTTGATTAGCCCATGTACTCCAACCGATACCATATTTCCAAAATGTTACATAATGTTCACTATTCAATAAGGTTTTATGATAACGTACATAACAATCTTTTGATTCCATCAATATATTTCGTATATGTTCAACATTAGGCATAACATTTAATGTTTTGTTTAAAATTTTTTCACTAAATTTTTCCTGATTTCTGAGCTGATAATCGATCGATATTTTTGATGATTTTATTTGTCCATCACGACGTTGGCCACCATTTCGTTGTAAATGTCGTTCTTCCGTTTCAAACATTATCTGTGTAATGATCATATCTAATGGTTCATGTCGTATGATACCAACATTACGATGATCATCATCAAGCAATACCATACGATGAAATGGTTTTACATGAAAACACCAAATAATTGGTGTTGTTTGTTGTGATTGAATTCGTTGTTGTTGATGATCAATATGATCAACATAAACATAATGAAATTGTTCACTACAATAATCACTATTTAATGTTGATGAATCGTTATTCAATATATTTGATTCAATTATAGTTGATTTTTGATCATTATTATAATCATCATAATCATCATCATCATCAACTGAACCACGAACACAAGAACGTCCAACTAACCATAAATTTGATAATTGAAAAAGATTACGTTTATTATGATGATTATCACGTGATTGTTTTTGTTTATTTGTTCGACAAATCGAATGTCCATGAATGGTCATTGATTTTTGATAATTTTGTCGATAAATAAAACTTTGTCGATGTAATGATCGACGAAATCTTTGTCGATTATATGAATGTATTGTTGTTGTTGATGAACGTATAAATTGTTGTACATTTTTACCCAATAATGGTGAACGTTGACAATTACAAACACAACGAATTTCAATTAGATCACCATTACATAATTTTTGTAATAATAATGAAGATTTTTTTGTATATTCAAATTTTTTTATAATCGATGATTCTAACGATAATCGATTGTTATTATTATTAATAGTGTTCGAATTCGGATTTGATGAATGTCGTCGTAAAATAAATTGATTCATCATTGATGATTTATCAATATTATTTATTGTATTAAAACTATTTGTTTGTGAATGATGTTTTCGTAGTCGTTTTGTTGTAATCTTATTATTTTGATCTTGTTGTTGTTGTTGTTGATTATTGCAACAACAATCATCACTATGATCATCGGAAATCGATGCATTTCCACTATCATTATCCAATGGTAAAAGTGATGATGATGATGATGGTGGTTGTGGTAACAATATTGATGATGATGATGATGATGATGATGATGACATTTCATCATCCACTTTATTATCGATAATGATTGAATTTGATATCGATTTATTGATACAATTATCATCATTATTATTATTTTGATTATTTTGATGATTAGATGATGATGATGTTTCAACACTTGAATCATCAATATATTTAAGATGATCAAATTGATTATTATCACAATAATTATTTAAATAATGATTAGTATCATCTTCTTTATGTTGATGATCATGATGATGATAATCATCATCGGTATTGGCAATAACTGAAAACTGGAATTCAATATCCGAAGATGTTGATGTTGATGGTGATGGTGATGGTAATGGTGATATTTGATTATCATTCACCATATTATTCGATGATGGTGATGATTGTTGTTGTTGTTGTTGTTGTGTAATTTTCAATTTCGATACGGGCACACCCATTTTTGATGGTTGGTTTTTATTTGATTAAACCACAATAACAACAACAACAACAAATTCCTATTGTTTTAGTTTTAGTTCATTTTTCGTTCATCCAATTGATTTAGATTTCGATCAAATTAAAAAAAAGACGTAAAAACACACACATACACACACAAGGTTTGTAAGAAATAAACCATATTGATGTGTGTGTGTATAGATTTATTTATTTTTGGTAGAAACATTTAATTCACAAAATGTTTGTATAATCCGAATGAAAAATTCTTCAATGTTGATGCTTTGATCCTTTTAGATCATCATATTGAAGTTGTAGATGATGATGATGATGATGATGATCACAGATGTTCAACACAATGAATAATTCAATTTTTTTTTTTGAAATGTTAAAAGCTAAACTTTTCAACATTCAATGTTGATGATGATATGGAAGACTTTTGTGAAGAAAGAAGTTTTGTTTCGTCGAAGAATCGTTTTGTTGAGATCGAAAAGTGTTTGAAGAAAAATAAACTGTTGCCAAATGTATTTGATGTGTGTCTGGTATGATGATGATGATGATAAAATAAACAACAGAATGAGAATGAGAAAACAAAAATTCATTAAACAAAACAAAATCAAATAAAAATAATTCACATCAAGTGATCTTTGATGATTTACGATAATCATCATTTCAAAAAAGAGAAAAATAGCGCGAATTTTTTTTCGGAAAAAATAACATTCGAAACAAATATCGATTGTTTTGTTTGTTGAACATCGATTCGAATGTTTATAACATTCGAACTTGACCTTTTCTCCTGGCTCGGTGGATCTTATATCACAATCAAATTTTCATACAAGATTAAGATATGAGGAATTTCTTTCTTTTTTTTGAAAAAGAATTATGACATCGTTTTTTTTTCTTTTGAAAATTGATGAAACAAGCCGCCATCGCCAGATGTTTACATCCATTTTGTTCGATGACCATGATCAATTTTTCTTTTTGGAGAAATCAATATCTGACAAATTACATCGTTCAATAAGATTCGTTATAATAGGCGTAAGGATTTTTTTTTAAAAGAAAAATATGAAAAAAAACATCTTATCATTAAACATCACACACAAGGTGTTGGTCAAATTAAATCAACAACAACAACAAAAAAATAATTTGATTGTCATCACCTTGATGCTTGTTTGGGTGTGTGTTTTTTCGAAGCAAAACAAGAAGAAGAAAAAAAATCCGGAAACCAAACTATTTTTTGAAAATCTTCCCGTAAAACAAAGATTTATGATTGATTTGAAATGAAAACTCGGTGTTTTAGGTGGACAGATTTTATGATTTTATGTTGTTGTTTTCGAATGTTTTCATTCAACAACAACAACAACAACATAAAGTTTGAATTTGGCGCAATAAAACTTTGTTAATTAATTTGTTTGTTTGTTTGTTTTTACTGTCAAATAGTTGATGATTATCTGATTAAAGATGAATGTCTTTCCGGAAATTTAACAAATTAAATGATAAAAAAAATATGCCAACAATAATTGTGTGTGTAATAAAAAAAAATGGAAAATCTTTCGCAGAAACAAACTCACAGATAAATCTTTGACTTTCAAGAAAATTTTCTTTGATGATGATGGTGATGAAATAAATTTCGGCAAAAAAAAATATATAGTATCAAAGATCATGGTTGGATGTGTTGTTTTATGATTGGATCCAAGACGGAAATCCACTCAGCAACAACTTAATGACTATTTTTAGACATCAAAAAACAACAACAACGAAAAAAATTGTTTCAAACGAAGAGGTGATGATGATGAGAATCATCATGTTGAAAGATGAAAAGAACAATAACTATTATCGTTAATTTTTGTTTCTGTTTTCAGAAACGAAAGAAAAAGAAAAAGTAGTTAAAGGATTATTATCATCTTTGAAAGCAAAAAAACAAACGAAGAAGCTAAATCATTCAATCAATCAATTTCAATGGAAAATAAAAAGATTGATCTTTTTTTGTTGTTGTTGAACCAGAAATTAGCCAGAAAAACTTTTCAATCTTTTTTTTTTCCAAATCATTTTCATTCATTACCGTTTTCTTTTTTGTGCAAAAAAGAATGAAACTAATTAATCATAATCAAGATGATCTAAATGATTTTCATTTGTTTTGTTGTTGTTTTTTTTTATCGTTCGAAACTATTTTAACACAAGATGATCTAATTGACAATTTCGTTTGTTTTTGTTTGTCGAAATAGATATGTGTATGCATTTTGTCGTTTTATCATTTGTTTGTTTTGTTTTTTCTTTGGAACATTTTTTTTTTTTTTTTTTTTGATTCACCCATTTTGGTAAAATTATTCATGTCAAATGGTTCAATGAACATGAGGGGTGAATTGGGCGAAAAAGAAGAAGAGAGAGAGAGAAAAATTGTTCAGAAAATATTTATTTATGTAAAACGAGATGGAAAGAGGTGTGTGTGTGTCTTGTTGTAAAATAACTAACTAAGCGGTATTTCACCAACGACGACAAAAATCAAAATATTTATAGCCGAAAACGAAAAATAAACAAAATGATCATGTAAAGATGGTCATAATTTTGTTTTCATTCATATTTTTGCCAAATTTATCATTATTATTCAAATGAAAATATTAATGACAGGAAATTTCAACGAAAACTTGAAAATAAAAAAACAAAATTTGAAGAAAAATGATACTCATTATTTTTTTTTCTTTGACTGTTGATACTTTCATTATCTAATTTTCTTTTAGATTTGAAAGAAACAATGGGTATTTTTCATCGATAATGATGATGAACATTGAACACCACCAATCAATCAATCAATGAAAATCTGAAGAACAAAGTTAATTTAATTGCCAAAAATTTCATCATCACCAACTTCATTATTTTGACTGATCAATAATTTTTTCATTTTTTGTTTAAATGAAGAAATCATAATGAATGAATGAATGAATGTGTAGGTGAGTTTATCGAGAATAAAATCGAATGTCAAATAATCGATTAATTTCGAATCGATTGTTTCGTTCATTACTATTTTTTATATATAAAAAAATTTGATAATTAAAGATTTTATCTATTTATACCTGTATTTGGTAAACAAAAAAGATGTATGTGTAATATTTGTTGTTGTTGTTGAAATGATTCAGGCCAATGAACGAATCAAGGTTTTATTTATTTTGAAAAAGAAAATCTTTCTATTTTTATCATAATTTTAAAGTTTGATTTAAAAAAAAATTTTAAAAATAATAAATGGCATTGAACACAAGTGGAAATAGTGGAAAGTGTCATCAATTTTTTTAAAATCAATCACATCACATCTATCATTTTTTCCGCATCATTTTTTAACCACCCACAATCCATTATTGTTTTTTTTCGGAAGAAAAAAAGGAAAAGATTAAAGGATGATGATGATGAATAAAACATCGATTGTATCAATAAATTCAATATTGAAAATCGATTGTCAATCAATCAATCAATCATTAATTATTTATTAATTTTAAATATGAAAAAAGGATATTGATGATGATGACGACGATGTCAAATGATGATGAAAAAAAATGAATTAAAATGATTGATTAGAAAAATTTCAAGAAAAATTTCTTACCATTTCACAATTCGGAAATGGGAAATTTTTCGAGCAGATAATTGATGGCGATTTTGGTACATTTTTTTTGAAAAAATCCCCAATTCATCCTTAAAGGGTGTGTATGGGGTTAAGTTTTTTTAAAAATCTTATTTGATTGATCGATTTTTTTTGTCAGAAAAAGATGTAACTTACCCACGAAAACAAAAACAGGATTGTTGTCGGTTTGGTCAGATTGTTGAATTTTTTTTTCGATGAATCAAAAGTGAAAAAATCAAAATTGAACCGAATAAAATGTAGGTGAAAAGAAAAAAATTAACAAAAATGAAAAAAATTTTCAAGGTAAAAAATTTTTTCAAAACAAACAAACAAAAAATTTTTGTCAAATCATTCGGTTGATGATAATCTTTTTTTTTAATCAGAAAAACAATGTCACTGGGTTTGAAAAATTTTTTGGATAAAAGTTTTCAAATAAATTCCGTTACATCGACGACGACGACGACGGTGTGTTAGTGTTTGGCGTATTAGTCTTTGTTATTGATCCAATGTTGTTAATAATGATGATGATGATCGGAAAATATTTAGAAAAGAGAGAGAGAGAGAGAAACTTTTTTCTCTTCCTTTCTTTTCTCTCTTACCTCTTGGATAAATGATGAATGAACGAGCCACTATATACACCTTTATGGCCAAAATTATTGTTTTCCGAAAAAAAACAACAAGAAAAGAGAGTCAGAAGAAATCTTTAATTGGAAACTTTTGCGCAAAAAGAAAAGAGTAATCAACTATTTTGGAGATAACCAATTTTTTTGAGATTAAAGATTATCATTTTAATCTTTCTTGTTTGTTTGTTTGTCAGATTAGAAAAAAAACCTTCGTTTTTATCAATTTTCATTGGATTTTCTTCTTCAGTTTTGTTTTCTTCTTCTTCTTTGGTATTTTAGATCAGATTTAAACATACATTAGGTATAAAATAGGCAATTAAAATCACAATTCTATAATTAGCAATTTTGAATTTAAACTAGCAGTTTTTTTTGTTTTGAATTTTTTTCAAAAAACTAACTAACTAACTAATAATTTATGTAAATTTGGGTTAAATTCCATTGACAGTTTTGAAGAAAAAAAATTTTTGTATCATCCATCGATTGCTGTTGTTTTTAGTTGTTTTTTTCGGTTCAGTTTTTACCGAAAAAAACTATGGTAATAAATTCCCGAAAATGATAAAAATAAAAAGAGAAACAAAAAAAGTGAACGAAACATTGACAAATTAATCATTTGAATGACGTTTTGTTTGTTTGTTTTTGTTTTTGCTCTAATTACGTATTGATTCGTATCTAAATGAACAAATCCATTTTTGTTGTCGTTGTTTGTTGGTTGTCTGCTTAATCTCATATCTAATCCCATCATCATCCTATTATTGTTGTCAAGGTTTTACGTTGGTGGCGGCGATGGGATTAATTATTTAATCTTATTAATTTCATCAGGATGAACGTTTTCTTTGAATAATAATTTCATTTTTTTTTTTTTGAATCGAATCGATCAGATTGCAAATCGGATTGTGCTTTTCTCATTTCCCCCAATTGGCTATTGATCAATCGATCGATCGATCAATCAGTTTTTTTTCTATTAATGAAACAAAAAAAAAGGTTAATTGAATTTGCAATTCAATCAATTTCAAAGTTTTTTTTTAAATTGATCATATTGATTAAATGAATGTGTTAAAATAGCCTCATAGATAATTTCTATCGACCAGAAAATAGAAAAAAAATGCAAAATAGTCGAACAGAAAAACATTATGAAATGAAACAAATTGACCGAAATCTACATTCGAACAATCAACAACAACAACAATCAACAACCAAAAACAAAAGAAAAAACCACCAGCTAAAAGCCGGATATTATGATGATGATGATAATAATAATATTTTGAGCTACTTGATGTGTAAATAGGTGAAAATAATGATAATGTTTCAAACATATATTAATTGTCTATTTTCACACCATTATCATCATCATCATAATCATCATAATGATGATGATGATCAAGTAGCAAACAAGCAAATAATACGAAAAATAAAGGTAGACATTTAAATTATAATAATAATAATCTATAATTACATACATTTAACACTAACACACACACACCCCCATTAAATATAGAAAACATATATGGAGAAACAAAGTTTGTTTAAAGTTTGATGAGAATCCATTATATCACAGAAAAAAAAGGTGTTAATGTTATTATGATTAATTATTGATCACGATGATGATGACGATTGACCTACCGACCTCATTATAATATAAATTTAACAACAATAATGATGATAATGGTGGTTTTTAAAATGGAAATTTCTTTTCTTTATCATTTTAAAAAAATGAAACATCCAATATCGATCCAATTGATTGAAATGAAATCTATTTTTTTCAATATTTATTTATTCAAGTTGAACCATTTCTCACAAGCTAACAATGAATTCAATTTTATCAATATATTCGGGTTGCAAATGGGTGGGAAAGTGGATGGAATGTTTTGTTGTGAAAATTTTTTAAAAACGTAATGGGTGTGTGTATAGTGCGATGATGATGATGATCATCATCAGTAAAGCAATGGTTCAATGGGCCAAAGTTTCAACAACATTTTCAAAAAACTTTTCCTTTTCATCGAGAGATAATCAAAAAATGAGTAGAAATAGTCTCCCTATTTTCTTTTCTTTTCTTTTGAATATAAAAAACTTTTAAAAAATCTAAAAAATGTAAAAAAATTATAATTGAACAATTCATTTTTTTTACCTTATTGGTTTCAACAACAACAACAACAACAACGACAAAAAACATTGTCATTGTGTATTGATGACCAAATTTAAAAAATTTGCAAACAAAATTTTCTTCATTTTGAAACATTTTGTTTGTGAGTTTTATTCATTTGTTCATCAATTTTCCTTTTTTTTCGGTTAACGATGAACCAAATTTACAAGGAAAAAAAATTTGTTTACAAGGAATCAAAATGCTCATATGGAACGCGGAAGTTTTAAATCTTTTGATGATGATGATCAGTGGTGATCAGTGATGAAAAACTTTTTCTTTTCTTCTTTCTTTTCTTTTCTTTTTTTGAATGTCGACAAACATGAATATAGATTTCATTCATTTACTTACTCTTTTTTTTTTTACTGAATTCAAAAAATTAACAATGAACTTTATTGGTGGATAACATCTTTATATCATGATGATGATGATGATGATGACTGAAACCATCATTTTGATTGACAGCTGCATATCTCTCGACAATCAATTCTTTAGTGTATTCAATTTCCGTCAACTTTCCATTTTGTTTCTTTTTTTTTTTTGACTTGTTGTGTCTATATAGTCGATTATTAGATTTAGGTGTGTGTGTGTGTCTATTGTTAAGTTGATTTTTTTCCAACATCCTTGTTGTTTGGCTAATTTTTTTGTTTTGTTTTGTTTTGTTTAATTCAATTCAACATTTCGTGATGTGAATCTAATTCTAATAAAATTAGAAAAATCAATCAAACACACATACACACACACACACAGAAGAAACAAGAAAAACCAAAGAAAAAATCATCGATATAATGATGATGTAAATGCAAATGATTTTGGTTGGTTGGTAAAATTGTTATTTTATTGTTTTTTTTTTGTTGATTGAATTAATAATGATGATCAATATTTTTCAATTGTTATAATCGAATCAAAAAAAAAAAATGGTTGCCAATCATCATCGAATCGAGGTTTTTTTTCTTTTTTTCTTTTCTGATTGACCGATATTGATCATATTGGATGGATGGATGGATGGATAGTCAATTCGAACGATTCGAAAACATTCGAATTGAACATGCTCAGAACAGATGTTCGAAAAAAAAGTTTGATTCATATTAAGATAAATTGTTGCACTTTTTTATAATTGCTGATAAAGAAAAAGAAAAAAAAATCATAAAATTTAAAAATTTTCTTTTTTTTTAAAAAAAAAACTTAAAATAAACATAATGATCTAGATTATTTTAACTTTTCCCATCATTGTGATATGGATGTAATTTTTATCGTTACTCTTAATTTTGTTGTTGTTGTTGTTGTCGTTAATCTTATTATCTTTGATCTTTGATAATTTGCATTTGTAATTAATTAATTAATTTTTAAATTATTCATTTGATCATTTGTAATGTTTATATATCCGATTATGATAATTAATTCATTTCATTTTCATTTTTCTGTTTGTATATTATTAATCATAATATAGGAATATGCCTGTCAAGTAACATTTCGTCAACAATGGAATGATAATCGTCTTAAATTTGATGATCAAAATGGTCAGATAAAATATTTAGTACTTACCGATCCGGAACGTATTTGGAAACCGGATCTATTCTTTAAGAATGAAAAAAAAGGACATTTTCATGAAATAATTATGCCAAATATTTTGCTTCGTATACATCCAAATGGAGAGATTTTATATTCAATACGTTTATCATTAACATTAGCATGTCCAATGGATCTTAAATATTATCCATTGGATAGGCAAACTTGTTCAATTGCAATGGCTAGTTGTAAGTTTTTTTGTTTTTTTTTGGTTAAAAAATTTTAATTTTAATTTTCTATTTTCATCCAAGATGCATACAGTACCGAAGATTTGGTATTCACTTGGAAGGCAAACAATCCTGTACAAGTATCAGGCGATATAAATCTTCCTCGTTTTACATTGAAAGATTATAGTACAAAATATTGTACATCACGAACAAATACTGGTAATTGAAATTTATTATTACTTTAGTTTATATATTGAAATAATCCATCTATTGATTCCATTATATAAATATAGGCGAATATAGTTGTCTTCAAGTGAATCTATTATTCAAACGTGAATTCAGTTATTATTTAATTCAAATTTATATACCATGCGCTATGTTAATCTTTGTATCATGGGTATCATTTTGGTTGGATCCAAATGCAACTGTTGCACGTGTATCATTAGGTGTTACTACATTATTATCGATGGCCACACAAATAAGCGGTATAAATGCAAGTCAACCACCAGTTAGTTATACAAAAGCAATCGATGTTTGGACTGGTGTTTGTTTGACATTTGTATTTGGTGCATTGTTGGAATTTGCATTGGTTAATTATGCATCACGTAGTGATGTACATCATGCAGCTGCTAAACAACAACGACAACGTTTAGCCAAATGGAATATGGAACAAGCAATGTTAGAGGGTAATAATATTGAATTGGCTGCTTATGGTTTGGTAATTATTATCATCTGTTTAAAATATTCAGTTAAATTTTAATATTCTTTATCATAAATTATAATAAAATAGCGTCCAGGATGTGAAATACATATGGCACCACCAAGACGTAAAAATTGGTGTAAACGATGGCTTTCAAAATTTCCAACACGTTCCAAACGTATTGATGTTGTTTCGCGAATATTTTTCCCGTTCATGTTTGGCCTTTTCAATTTAGTCTATTGGATTACCTATATGTTCCGTGATGATTTGCAATAAAAACAACAAAAGAAACAAAACCAAACAAACAGATCCAAAGAGAGAGAGAGAGAGAGAGATAGAGAAAGATTAATCAAAAGAAAAAAATAGAATTCTTTCCAGAAACTAAGAATTTTTTTTTCTTTAATTGAATTTCTATGTGTAGAATAAAACAACATAAGTAAATGGAATTTATAGTGAACATTTGTGTGTGTGTGTGTGTATGTGTGTTTAAGTTTGAAGGATTTCCTTTTCAATCAATCAAAAAACAAAATTAACTTATACAAATGGTCAGCAAAAGAAATTCATCAGCAACACACACACACAAACAAACAATTAAAATGAAGCCATTCCATTTTTTTTATTCATTACATCATCATCAAAGCATAATTAAGACATTCATTTCATCTCATTTCGTTTCAGATTGGAGAAAACAAAAATTCTTTAGTTATTTTATTCTTTTGAAAAAAAACTAAGAAAAAAGATTTTTTCTTTCTTTCACTCAAAAGAATTCATCAATCAATCAATCATTCAATCAATAAACAAATCGTGTGAAAATTGTTGATTAAATTTTTTAATTTGAATGAAAATATTACACTTTTTTTTGTTCCACTCAGTCACAAACAAGCACACACACACAACAAGCACAAACTGAATCCGATTATCATATGAATTTCATTATTTCATTGTATAGAACTAATATATTGATCTCTTCACAATCATTTTATAGATGATAATATTTAGATGATAATATTTATGACATCATCATCATTACATCATTGTCCAGTCCACTTTTTTTTAGTCCTTGATTCACAATGGATACTGTGAAAACCAGAATTCTACCAAGAACATTTATTTGTCTTTCGCATACACACACACACACATAAGTCACATTCCATTTGACAACTGTAATCATCATTAACATTTTCTCAAATTAATTAATTTCGTTGTAATTTTTGATTTTATTTTGATCAGGAAGTAATCCGATATAATAATAAAAATAAAAAAAAACTTTATTTGAATTTTTGAATTCGAATTATACTCGTTATGCCATCTATCGACAATTGTCATTAATGTCATAATTTTATTCACAAAATCTATGACTGAGTAGGCTTTTTGTGTTGGAGAACAACAATCCACGTGTCTTTTTTGTTTTTTTGGATTCACGATTCACAGAATCTACTAATTTTTAAATTGATTATCATTTTTTTCTGGATCATTTTTCGAATTGAAAATAATTCTTACTTTTAACGAAAACAAAATGCGTGTCGAAGCATTCATTTGTATCAATGAAAAAGCTCAATGTGAAGAGCTACGAGAATATATGCTTGAATTGGGTGCACCAATTTCTCGTACAGCATCCGACAATTATATTATCGATCTACAACAAATCATTTCGGTTTGTGATATTGTATTCAAAGTGGAAAAAGAAAATGAAATCGAAATGGTATTGAATTCGATTGTTTCAGTTTTATTGCAAGTTGGCGCTAATCAACCTGAAGCACCGGCATTATTGGCTTCATTTTGTGATCAATTGATCAAAGCTCCAACACCTAAAACAGCTTCCACTGCATTTCGTGTGTTACAAAATCTATTCAACGGTTTTATTCATACTCCACATCGATATCGTATCTATTTGGCATTGATTCAATTATGTGAATTGAGTGGCCAAGTACGACTTATCTATAATCATTTGCCACAATTTAAAAAATGGTTCCCTGTCGATGAATTTGGTGGGGAAAAAATTCAATCATTATTGCGTTTATTGCATTCAATTTTGCAAACAAATAAACTACCAGATATGGCGGCCAAAGTAATGGTAGAATTATTGACAACATATACCGAAGAAAATGCATCACAGGCACGTGAAGATGCTCATAAATGTATTGTATCGGCCATTGCCGATCCGAATACATTTCTAATGGATTATTTACTCACATTGAAACCAGTGAAATTTTTGGAAGGCGAACCAATCTATGAATTATTGACCATTTTTGTTACCGAAAATCTTTCGGCTTATGTTGATTTCTATAAATCACATGCCAGCTATATTACTGATACTTTGAATCTATCGCATGATGCAAATATGCAAAAAATGCGTCTTCTTACATTCATGCAGATGGCCGAAATAAAAAAAGAATTGTATTTTGCTGATATACAAAAAGAATTACAATTAACATCGGATCAAGTAGAATTTTTCATCATTGATGTATTGAAAACCAAATTGGTCAAAGCACATATTGATCAAGCAAATCAAAAAGTTATCGTTTCATTAACTATGCATCGTACATTTGGCCGTGCACAATGGAAACAATTACATGAAACATTGAAACAATGTTCATCGAATATGTCGAAAATTCAGGATACATTAATTCAGTATATGCTTGCTTATAATCAATCAGTACACTAGAAATTATTTTTTTGTTTGAAAAAAATATGCATACATAAAACGCCCACAAATTTGAATAATTTTTTCCATAGAAAATTCAAAAATTTCAATTTTATTTAAAAATTTAATCTGAAAATAAATAAATTTGAATTCAAAAAAAAAATTTCTCGTAAATCTTTAATTCTGTCTATACGGAGAAACTTTTCGGAAAATATACAAAAAACACAATGCAAATGTGCGATTGTTGTTGCTATTGTGTTATTTGAAGTATCAAAGAATTTTTTTTCTTCAATATTTGTTCTTTGAATAAATTCTAAAAATGTCTGGTCAAGTAGCATTAAAAACATGGGAACTTTCTAATCAAATTGAAACAATCAATGGTATTGATGAAATTTATAAATATAATCGTGAACAACAACAAGATATATTGTCAGCTAAACCATGGGATAAAGAGTAAGTTTTACTTTTCCAAAAATTTTCGAATTGAAATCCTAATATTTTTTTTTTTATATTATACAGTCCACATTATTTTAAAGATATTAAAATATCAGCATTAGCATTGTTGAAAATGGTTATGCATGCACGTTCAGGTGGTTCAATCGAAGTAATGGGACTTATGTTAGGAAAAGTCGATGCCAATACATTGATTGTAATGGATGCATTTGCATTGCCTGTCGAAGGAACTGAAACTCGTGTAAATGCACAAGCACAAGCTTATGAATATATGGCTGAATATACTGAATCAGCTAAACAGGTTGGTCGTCTTGAAAATGTTATCGGTTGGTATCATTCACATCCTGGTTATGGTTGTTGGCTTAGCGGTATCGATGTTTCCACACAAATGTTAAATCAACAATTTCAGGAACCATTTGTTGCCATTGTTATTGATCCGATTCGTACAATGTCAGCGGGTAAAAGTTTGTTTGGGTGCATTTCGTACCTATCCAAAAGGTTATAAACCACCGGATGAAGGTCCAGAAGAATATCAATCAATACCATTGAATAAGATTGAAGATTTTGGTGTTCATTGTAAACATTATTATTCATTAGAAGTATCATATTTTAAATCATCATTAGATAATCGTATTCTTGATTCATTATGGAATAAATATTGGGTCAATACATTGAGTTCATCATCATTGATCACCAGTCATGATTATCATATACGACAGATACAAGATTTGGCCGGAAAAACTGGAAAATACCCAGCAAATTCGTGGCCGATTTCCAATACAAATTGTTCAAACTGATACACATGATTCGAATGGTAGTAGTATTACTGGATCATCTAGTACGGGTCGCCGATCAGAAGATCGTCTTACCAAAGCGGAAAAAGATGCTTCGAAAACAACTATCGAAGTTATTCATGGATTAATGTCACAAACAATGAAAGTAATGTTATTTAATCGTATCAATAATGTTATGAATAAATAAACTGTAATTTTTTTTAATTAAAAATTTTTATACAAAAATAAATGATAAAAAATTATATTTTTCTAAATAAAATACCGAAATGTCAGACTTTGCTCGGGCCATCTTTGAACAGTGTTAACCGTTCTCTGGTGGAAACCGCGAATGAACAAAGAAAAATTTCATCATTATTTCGGCATTTTACCTGGATTCGAACCTGGTATCGCACAAATAAAGTCTTTCTCACTTCACCCAAACATAACCCATTAGACTAAATTGAAAACTTCTGCAATATGATTGCCATAATGTTCAATTTCTAATCATTATCATCTTCATCATTAATTTGTAAATTTTGTTCATTCATTTCCAATATGGCCAATAATTGTTGTGTTTGATCATCGGTAAGAGTTTCATTATTCGATGATGATTCAATCATTGCAGAATCATTTATACGCATAACAGTGGCGTCATCTTGATGTGGTTGTTCTCGATTAAAAAGATTTGAATCATTTCGTTTGATTGGACAACGAATTCGGCCAAATACCATTTCACGATGTCCAAATTGTTTACAATAACTACAACGAATTTTTTTACTTGATTGTTGATCCACTTGTGGTGGTTGAGAATCGTCAGCAAATTTTGTATTCAAATCTTCTGTAGATGTTCGATCATCCGGATACATTTTTAAAATGATTGAATCTTTATTCGAAACAAATGGCCGTATAGCATCGAATATATAGGAAAGTCTTTCCGATGATAATGATTGTAATTCTAATCGTGATGGTAGATCATCTGTTATTAATGATAGACATTCATTCGTTACTAAACGATAAGAAACGGTTGTTTCATTCGAATGAATAGTTTTTCGACATAAAACAAATCCAGGAAAATCTATTCCAATTTCAAAATGATTATTATTGTTTAAAATGTTTGGATCAATTTTCTGTATCATAGATAATTTTGATTTCCAATCATAAAGATCTAATAAGATTTGTCCACAATCATTACCGACCAAATATGTTTGTATATGATGTTCATCGATATTATTTTGTTCGCTCAAACAGCAACGATCGGCCAACATTTTCAATTTAGTTAATGAATCTATTCGACAGCTACGAAATTTTTTCTTCAAAACACCCATAAATAAATCATTCCAACAATGTGAATGACCAATAGGTAATGATGATATTTGAAATTTATCATGTTTACCAATCAATGTTCGCCACATTAAATATGATAATAATGAAGAATTTTTTAAATGATTAAGCTGGCCATTAGCTAAATGAACAATAGATTCATGTTCACCAAATCGATATGTAGAGAAAAAATGATGTAACAATGATAAACTAATATTTATCAAATTATCCGTTTGATGACAAATAAATTCCGGTACAATGTATAGAATAAATTTTCGTAATGGTTCAACTACAATACCAAACAATGCTACTTTGTAACCATTTTTGAAATAGATTCGTGGATTCTGTGAATCAAATGGTAACGATATGGTTGTAAACCAACCGAATGTATAATGCATCAATTTCAATGTAGATCGAAATGATTCTTTTAGATTTTGACTGAAATCATTTTGCATTCGAATATATTCATCATAAACAGTCTGACATTTGATTAATGTTGATTGAAAATGATTCAATTCCGGTTGAATATGATTTAAATGGGAAAGATATTTTTGTAATGATTCAAGTTTTGATGATTCAAGTAAATCGGTACGTATTAATCGTTGTTGATATTGACGGCATTGAAAACATGGATCACATCGATCATTAAATGTTTGAATATTAGGATAATATAGATTCCATAATTCTTGCCATAAAGCAAATGATAATGGTTCGACTTTTAGATCTAAACATGTCATTGAATATTGTTCATAGATATGACGTCGAGATTGATTTGAATTATTTGGTAATAGATAAAGATCTTTATAATTTGATTCTGAACTAAAACAACCGGCTATTTGAAGTGAATTTTGTTGACCATAATTCTGTATGAATATTAATGCTTCTCGTTGACGACGATTCATAGAAATTTTATTTTGGGAATTATTGTAAATAGATTCATGTCGTGGTGAATCGATTCCATTCGATATAAAATGTTTGATTATATTTTTGAATCGTTTATTACCACA
This sequence comes from Dermatophagoides pteronyssinus, assembly GCF_027571235.1. Classification (NCBI taxonomy): domain Eukaryota; kingdom Metazoa; phylum Arthropoda; class Arachnida; order Sarcoptiformes; family Pyroglyphidae; genus Dermatophagoides; species Dermatophagoides pteronyssinus. The sequence goes on from NW_027461572.1 coordinate 65,009, forward strand.
GCCAAAAACATAGAGAAAAAATGATCGACATACTTCTTGTCCACGAAATTGAAAATTGGTATGTGTTCGAGAATCACTGGATATATCATCGGTATCATCGACATTTGTCTTATGTTTTCGTTTACGGTGATGATTGTTTTGTACAAGGCTATTCATTGCTCCTAATAGCAATAAATGTTGATGATTAACATGATCGGGACAATATTTATCCAATGCCAAAGCATCTAAATGTGATTTAAATGCAATTGATTTTGAAAATTTTCGATAACATTGTTTTGAACAACAACAGCCATTATTATTGCTAAAATATTCATCATAAAATTCAGTACAACTATCAAAATTTTCCGGTATTGTTGATGTTTGATCAACAATTGATTGCAATTTTATTTCATGTTTTATTGCCGGTTTTTCGGGTTCAAGCTCAATTTTATTTGTTGTGTTTGATAATTCCGGATTAGCATCACACCTAACACTACTATCGAAAAAAATTGACAAAACATTAATAATTTCAGATGGAAGTTGTTCAGCTTGAAATTGTTTTACAAGATTTTTAACATTATCATCATCCATTTGAAATCAGAATCAATTTAAAGTTGGAAAAAAAATTGTCAGAATAAACAAGAATTGATCATCCATAAATAAAGTATTCGAATGAATTTTAATTTAGTAAAAATTTTTTATTCAAATAATCTTTTTAAGAATACAATTTCCGATGATCAAAGAAAACATGAATAAACAAGAAAAAAAGAAATTCATTCATTTATTTTTGCTTAAATTTGTACGAGAAAAGAAAATTTACATTTGAAATTGGGTATTTCGTACTGTCTTTTGGAATTTGGTATGATTTAATTTTAGTGACTTTTAAGCCAGATGTATGTTGTGGGTTTGCGGCTGGAAAAACATTAACGGATTGATAAATATGAAGGCCAATCACCAATGATGAACATGATTCGGAAAAAAAACCAATGTGCTTTTTAGTTGGTCTTTTTATTCAACATACGTGAATATAATCGTTTAAGATCATCTTCAAATTTTCGTTCAAGAAAATATCCTTCATCATCGACCCATTTACCAATTGAACCTTCTAGTTTTGATTCACATGGTTGGCCACCATTTTTGTTCGTTTTCAATTCGATCAACAATTGATATTGATCATCAAATCGTTTCATATATGATGATACAGTAATTGACTATTGATGGAAACAAATTTCAATAAAAAAAAATGGAATTTCAATGAAAAATTTTAATACCTTATTTCCATGTTTAGCTTTTAAAAAGATTCCCTTTTCAACCATAGTTGTATAAATGGTCAATATTGCCATGAATACGAAATATGCACAAACACAAATGAGAAGTATTGGCCTAGATGTTGGAAATGGATTCAGATAATCCCAGATAAGTGCAAATACGGCTACACCAACAGCCATCAAGCTAATACCCAAACGAATATCGATAAGTATAAAATTTTCTTTATATTGATTTGTATGGGTGAAAAAAAATTTAACAGCATCATCCAAACGATTTTTGACAGCCGATCCATCCCATTTATCCAATGGTTTGATTATTTCACCAATCATTTCATTTTCAGACATTTTTTAAATTTGAAAATTCTAGATAATTAAACTGTGGGAACAAAATGAAACCGATAAGTAAATTTTGATGATAATTTGAAAAAATAAACTAAAATTCGTTGAACAAATGATGAAATCCTAAACAAATTCGAATGCTGACGCGACAACACAAACCTAAATTAACCGGAATGGATTCATCAATGTATACAATATCATGAGTCAAGAAATGATGATTTTTTATGATCACAGAGGGAGCTTTATTTATTTTTTTTGGATTAAAAAAAAATTTAAAAATTTCAAATTGAAAACAATGATTCAGGTAGAAATTCGTTCGGTATCGATGATTCTTGTGTAAGAACCGTGCATAATGTACCGGCAAACAAAAATTGCCATTCTTGATAAATAGATTGTTCTGGATTACAATTTTGTTGGATACATTCTTTCATATCATATAGAATTTGTAGAAGATCTTCATAACGTTTTTCATCGGCTAATCCGAGTAAAAATCGAATGACATATGAAATATCCATATCGTTCAATTCTTCAGTGCTACAGATCCATTCTTCAAATAATTTTCCAACATCTTGAATACTAGTTTTACCACAAACATTAGCCTTCATACCGACAATTCGACCAAAGAAAATATTGTTAGCAATATCTACATTATTTTGGATTGGTTTTTTCAAATTTTTAACAGGTGATTTCGTAGGTTTATCCGAAGTTTTCGTGCATTGATTGTTTTTCTGTTGTTTTTGACGTGCGTAACCAATAACTTCTCGACGTATTTCATCGGGTAATTCATTCAGCATAGCAGAATCCAATTCTTGTGTAGAACCTGGCATATAATCTGATGTATTGAATGCTAATGGTTCGTGATTTTGAGCCGGTAATACACCAGTGGTTGATGATGATGATGGTCCTTGTTCTGAAATTCGTGAAGAATGTGGTTTAGTATTAGGCGTACTATGTTTATCATTATCTAGCTCATTTAATAATTTTAAAAGATTTGGTTCAAAATCTTGATCTGAATCAACTTCATACGTTTCATATGTCAAAGTCATCAGACCATTTTTTATGCCAAGTATTGGACTTAATGATCGAAATTTTTTCGAATCTTTTTTCTCCAATTGTTGTTGTTGCTGCTGCTGTTGTTGTTGTTCTAATTGTCTAGTCATTCGGGCAAATGTTTCACGAATATCTTGAAATTTTTTATGTACAAGAAATTCATGCAATGGTAATAATTTTCGTGCACGAAGCGATTCGATTATCCATTCTGGTCGAACAGTTTTATTTCGTGCGATTTCAGATTTCATTTGTGCCGATGAAAGAATTGTTGCAATTGTATGTGTTGTACGATGTCGATCGAAAATTAATGTATAATGACCACCAGTGAAAAGCATCAATGTATGAAGATGTGATGCAATAGGATTCGTATATCCATTAACGTATATACAAATACCTTCGAACAATGTTGACAAATCAGATTGTTCTGGTTCAAAATAAAAACGATTAAAATATTCCCAAATTTCAGCTGTATAATCGATTACAGGTGGTAATGAATCAGGATCACAGATACGCCATTTTGGATCACCCAAAGGAATATCTGCAAAACGATTGACAGGTGGATCGATATGGAATCGACAACCACGTTTTTGTTGTAGTTCAAGACAACGTTGACGAAGTTGTCGGAGATATTCACGTTGTTCGCTACAATAATCATCAAATTTTAATCGTTTTGTGTGTAAATAATCTCGATATATATCTCTTATACCACGTGATTTATCCTCTTCATCTTTGTTGTCAACGATTTCATCATCGAATTCGAATTCATCATCTTCGTGATCATCAACTTCCAAGAGTAAATGTTCAGTTGGATTTATATCAACATTAGTTTTTGGTCTAGCACGTGATAGTTTTGGTCGTTTATTACCTCGATTCATTTTGATAAATATTCGGATAATCACAAAAGACGCGGGCAAATTGTCACCATGAATTTTGTTTTGAAAATTTTGTTTCTCATAATTTTGTCTAAAGAATTTTATTCATAGATGTCGTTAATTATATTGTAGAATTCATGTCAAAGTGCTGCATTAATGCATGGACAAAAAAATAGCTAATGCGATCATTATTTTGATTTTCGAAATATGAGCCAATTCCGTAATCGATTTGGATCGCTGTTAAAACAGCAATTACAAAAATCCACTCAAAATATTTCCATTAATAATCGAATATCTAAAATTTTAGCGATTTCAAATCGCCATCAATCATTGTGGTGTCCAATCTATAATGAATCTATTTTGCAAAGACATAATTATAGACAGATTTTCACATCATTTACGCGGCATTTAAGTGATTCGAATAAAGAACAACAAAATAATACTCCGAAAATTCCTAATCCGATATTCGGTCATGATGTTGAAATTGATGGACGTAAAATTCATTATGAAAGTGCTGGTCAAGGTGAACATGTATTATTGTTAATGCCGGGTGCATTAGGCACTGGCCGCAATGATTTTCTTCCACAATTGACCGGTTTGGATGGATCAAAATTCAAAATTATTGCATGGGATCCACCTGGTTATGGACAAAGTCGACCACCAGAACGAGATTTGGAAGATTTCTATCGACGTGATGCCGTTATGGCAGCAAAATTAATGAAGGTTTGATTTTTTCGATGTTATATCCCCTACCTACCTAATTCATATTATGTTATTCGATTTAGAAATTGAATCATGATAGTTATTCTATTCTTGGATGGAGTGATGGAGGTATAACTGGAATCATTTTAGCAGCCGCTAATCCAAATAATTTACAGAAATTAATTATATGGGGTGCAAATGCTTATGTTTGCGAAGAAGATCGAGAATTATTGCGTAAAGTTCGTGATGCTCGTCATGGATGGTCTGAAAGAATGCGACGACCAATGATCGGAATTTATGGTGAAGAACATTTCTATCAATTATGGGATCGTTTTATTTCGCATATGTTAACATTAAGTGATATTTGTAAATCAGATCTAAAACGTATTGAATGTCCAGTGTTAATATTACATGGTGATGAAGATCCAATGCTTGCACGTGAACATCCACTTTATCTTGTTAATAATATTCCTAATGCTACATTGTTTCGATTTCCCAAAGGTAAACATAACATTCATCAACGATTTGCCGAAGAATTTAATGAATTATGTGAAGATTTTCTTCTAACTAAATAATAATTATAGTCAAATGTGAATGGAAGACTTTTTAATTTGTAAAAATGGTTTGAATTAAATTGAAAATTGGTAAAAATTTTAGATTTTAAGAAAAATCTTGATTCTGTTTAAATTAATTCCGCAAAAAATTGAATTTTTGGTTCAAGAATATCGTCACGGCATTTGATAATTTGTAACTCACGATTAAATGGCAGCTCTAATCCACGAGGCTTATTGTTAGCATGATTGAATGTACGACAAATAATTGAATTCAATGTTGCCGTTACATTTTCCATTGTTGTTTTTAAATCAAATTTTGTTTTTGTAAACCAAGCTAAAAACAATGCTGCGAATAGATCACCGGTACCGGTAAAATTAGCCTCGAATCTCGGTATTTCCAATTTAAACAGCTGTCGAATTTGGCCGGATGGTCCGGGTAATTCGCTTGAACCAATAGTCATTAATCGTTTGTTTGTACCGTTAAAACCTTCATCAGTAGATGATATTATGACGGTTTTGATGCCCAAGGAATGTAAATGATCAATAGCTTTTAGCGCCGTTTCAATTCCAGTGATTTTTATACCACTCAATAATCTGAAATTTTGAAACAAAAAAACGTTAAAAAAACATACGGATAACAGTGGATACAAACTCTGCTTCAAATTGATTCGGACAAATAATATCGGCCAACGGAATGATTTTCTCTTTGTATACGGAAAGCAACTCTTCTGGTACGTACTAAAGTGAAGAATATTTAATTAGAATACATGTTTAAAACAAACAAAAATCAATCACCATTTTGCCATTATCTCCAAGAACTGGATCACAAACTATCAATTTCAAATGAATTTTAAAGTCGTAATATCATTTTTGTTTGCAAAAATACTTACGATATACAACATTCGGGGCTTTGGATTTGATTTCTTTAATAACAGAATTCATTGCTTGCAAAAAACTGGCTGATCTTGCATAACCGGTCAATAAATGTGTATATTGACAAAGAAGATTATTATATCGAAGACCTTCGATTAATTCGGATAAATCTTGTTCGTTTAATACTTGTCCAGTCCATTTTGGATATCCAGTATGAGTACTGAATTGGACCGAATTTATAAAATCAACATCGAATCCAAGCGTTTGCAATGGAAATACGGCCGATTTATTTCCACAATAACCGGATACAACATGACTTTGAATCGACAGAACACGGCGATCATCATCGTCAAAATTTTCCATGATAATTGCTTTAATTTTCGTTGACTTTTTGTGTAACGGATAAAAAGAATGCAGGCAAGTTATCTCAAATTTAATTTTTTAACTAACGATGATCATAAAACATTGATGTTCTCCTTGAAAACCAATAAAATTTTCACCATATTTGCAAGGATAACATCAATAACAATCAATGATATTTATGAGCATAAAAAAAATGTTTTCAATTTGGTGAATGGAAATCCATTAAATTTACTTTTACAAAAACAACAACCAAATTAGGTTATATTTCGCAAGAATCCAAAAAAGATGATAATCGTTTTTTCAAGATGGCAGCACAGGTCTCAATGTAATAAATTTTTTTATCGAAAAAAAATCATAATTCGAACCCGAAACAAAATCAAGTACAGGACCCTTGGTCCTTTGATTGAAGATTGCTATCGTGTTCGGGACACCTGTCAAACGGATGATGAATGGTCATTTTTCTTTTGAAAATACAAATGATAATGATGAGTATGACCTCGAAACAACAACAACATGACGTTGTCATTGATTTAGGTTCTTGTTTGTTGTTTGTTGTTTTTTCGTTTAAATTTCGTTTTTATTGTAATTTTTTTTCTGATTTGAATAAAAAAGATTTTCTAATCCAAAATGTATTACATTAATCCTGGTATTTTTTGTTTATCATTATATTTTATCATTGGCATCGATGCATTTACCGGGACATGGGGTAAAAGTAAGATTTTTTCAGAATCTATTTGAAAAAAACATTGATTTACTTGTATAAATTACAGTTTTTAGCGATTCGACAGCAATCGAAGATGAATTACATATTGCACGAACACCACCATCATCATTAATATTGCCAAATATTTATGAAAATTGGACAAGAATGTTTCGTACAAATCATAAATATCTTTCGGCAAATTCAAGACGTAAATCTACGGAACGAAAATTATTGGAAAATATTGGCAATTATCAACAATATTTAAATACAGAAATGTTAGCATTAATGCAAGAAATGAAATTTGATCGTATGGCTGTTATTGTAAATGATGAACGACAATTTAACATTAATCCAGAACGTTTCGAACATCATGGTAATCGATTAACAGTTGAAGAATATATTCGTTGGCTATATGAATTACATAGAATGTCAAAAGATTTTAAAGATGAATTGATTGATGAACAACAGATTGAAGGTCGATTTGGTTGAAATTTTAATTTGTAAATTATTAAAAAATAAATAATAATATTTTCTTTGAAAAAAACAAATAAATTAATTTCCAATCTTATCTTGTTCGAATTTAAGTTTATAACGTATTTTTCGAATCAGTTTTAATTCATCTTCATCCGCTTTATATTCTATATCGATCGGTTCTGCACCTTCTTCTTTACCAGCAAATCGATAACGACCTGGTATAGATAATAGTTCATATCTTTTCTTTAATCGTTTAAGACTAAGAAATCTACCACGAAATAATAAACCACCTTGTAAATTGATTATTTTTTGTGAATATAGAGAATCTAATTACATTAAAAAAAACATACATTTAAATTGTGGAAATTTTCTAGTAACAAATGTATAAACATAATATATGATAATTATGGATAGGATTGTTGTAGTCATTCTACTTGAATTATGAATAACATCTAAAACATATTCCATTTGAAGCCAAATTTGTTGATGCCATTCTTTTGGTAATTCTGGATTAAGTTCTTTCATAAAAATTTCATCATGATAATAATCACTATAATCATCGATCGATGCTAATGATTCCATTATAATGAAATTTAATAAATAGAAAATTATTTTGTTATTTTCAAAAACAATCTTTTAATTTTCTTTAACAACAACAAAAAACAAAACAAACATCAATTATAAAACAATCACAATAACAATAACTAAAATTTTTCTAAAATTCACGAATTTTTTTTTAAATAAACAAGAAATAAAATTTGTTGAACAAATTAACTTTTGATGAAAAATGAATGAATTATTTACAGATGCAAACAAACACAAATGAAAATGATTTTATGATGTCATTTTATTGATCTAAACTATTAATTGCTGGATTATCATTTCCAATGATTTTATTGTTGGTTCGAACATTTGAATGTTTACGATGATTTAGACGGAAAAATGTCGATTCAACATTAAGAAATGGTCGTTCAAACATGACAAACATAATGATCGATATTAATTGTGTAAAAAAGAAATAACAAATTACATCTAATACCTGTAGGAAAAAAGAGTTCATCAATTAAAAAATTCAAATGATAAAAAAATATACTTACAAAATTAAATTCAGAAAAATAAATTTTCTGTCGTAATGAATTGGTTATGGCACTGATTAAAATTGAATGTAATAAATATGATTGATATGTTAGTTTGCTGAATACTTGAAACATTGGATGTGAAAATATTCGATCCATCAATGGTAAATGTTGACGTGCCATTGCCCAAATTAATAAGGCCCAACCGATTGCCCATATGTTACGATGTATGGCACCATATAGAATGGATGGTACATTTACATAATCCCAACCTTGTAACCATGGATATGTAAGCATCGTTGTTGATATTAACATAATAATGGCTATAGTCATCAACATTAATCCAGTAAAAGTTGAATAATTATGTTTTATTCTTTCAACATGATTATTATTATCATCTCTACTATTCTCATCGTTAGATAGAAGATATTTTCGTTGATTATAAGCATTTCTTCGATGATAAATGTATGCCATAAGTATACCAATACAATATGGTCCAATTCGACAATAAGATGCTTTATACACCATGTTTATATAATCTAGATCGCTGAAAAATTGATAAAACAAATTCAAATTAGGATTGTTTTTGGATTGAAAATTAATAATATCAATAAAAAACACATACTAAGTGGTAACAACAACAGTAGGCGTTAAATGTTTCCATGCCATTAAAAATGCGGTTAAACTTGAACTAATTAATATGAATGTTATATTGATAATGATTCCGATTTTTTGCATATGAAAAGATTTATGTGCCAAAAATATAATTAACAATGGTGAAATGATGAAAAATTGCATATCAACAGCCAGATACCAAAGATAGGATAAACACTGGAAAAAAATAAAGTTATATAAATGTTGTTTTTGTTTTTTGACCCATTTTAAAATGATAATTACCTCACGCTGTGGATAAGCAGGCGAATTAAGATTACAGAAATTATTTACATAAAGAAAAATATTCCACCAATTTTTATGACAAGATTTTTGTGATAAATTTACATAATTATGCCACAATGGACCGGAACCAAAAATTTCAATCAAAATAGAAAGAGCAACAACACCAGCAACGGATGGAGTCAAACGAATATAACGATGAAATATTCGTTTTGGATGTTGTTTTAGATGATCAATCATTGATGGATTATGCTGAATTGTTGGCTGATTTTGATGTTCATTATTATTATGATTGTTGTTGTTGTTGTTATTGTTTAAATTAGTATATTTGAAACCAAATTGATTTAAAAATGAATGTGCCATAACAAAACCGGATAATAGAAAAAATGTATCCACCCAAAGTGCAGCATTCGTAACAAATTGATAAATGAATTCTTTTTCAGCATGTAAATATTTTACTAAATTGTCTATGAAAAAAAATGTGTTTTTAGAATATTATTAGGATTAGTTAGTTAAGTAAGACAGGTAGGTTATTTGGAATAAGATACTTACAACTTGGAACTTGAGCTTCAGTAAACGTATGATAGATAAGAATAAATAGAAAACTAAGAACACGAATTCCATGTAGACAATTAATTTGTTTGGTTTCATTTTTCTTCGATGAATGTAATGAATTAGTACGAAAAAGAAAACCAAGATTACGTTCCAGATCAAAACAAAGCAATAATCGTATGATAAAATTTTTCTTAATTGTCGATGAAAATTTATTCAATCGAATCATTTGTTCAATAATAGTTCCAAGGATGATCATTGTAAATATCGATATAAATATTGCACTAATTAACCGAAATGATGATAATTTAGAAATTTTTTGCTTTTTGGTTGTTTCAAAAAATAAACTTACATAATAACAATATGAATAGTTTCAATACGATTACCAATGTTAAGATCTTTTCTTGTGATACATTGTGAAATTATCAATGGTTTTTGTTTATCACGTATGGATACTAACAGCAAATAAAAAAGAAATCAAATTAATTTTTTTTTGGACATTATCAAAATCATATACATACATTCATTAAGAATAATAGGTAAATCATAATCAATTGAACATGCAGCCGGTAAACAAATACCAGCCATTGGTGGTACCATTGTCCATACGAATGGTGGAAATATATTGCTCTATGAATTTATATTGAATATAAGAAATGAATGAGGAATTTTGTTGTTGTTGTTGTTGAAAAAATGATTCAAAAATACCTCATTTTTAGTCAAAATAATTGATGTAGGAAATTGTATACTACAATATTGTATCTGACCATTTGGTAATTGATCAATATTTAGATCTAAACATTGATCAAATTCACCAAAAAATTGTACATTACCATTCATAATACCGGATTCAAGAACAGAATTTGAATCGATCACTAATTTAAAACAAAACAAAACAAAAATGTAATCAACAGGTGTGAAAAAGGGTTAAAAACTTCATCCACTTACTTTTAATTGCCCATTGTTCTTTGGAATTATCCAGAAAATAATTATATGATTGTCGACATTCTTCCGATAGATTATGGCTAACATTATGAAAATATTTAAAAAAATAATATAGAAAAATTTTTCTATTATCAAAACGTTTTTTTGGTTGATATTGAATGGATTCATTATCAATAAATTTTTTTGTTCGTAATGATTCTTCATTGATTTTATTTGACAAAACGGCGGTTCGTTGTTGACAATAACAAGTCGAAATAGTGATGTAAATAAAAATGGTAATCATCACATTCAAAATAGTTGCCATTATTGGATATTTTTTTAAATCACTTTTTTTGGACATCAAAAATAAAACTAACAGAAACGATGAAGAGAAATTCTTTCCCAAATTCAATCAGTCATTTCAAATCGATAATTGCATCAGAATAGTAAAAAAAATGCTGTTGAAGATAGAAGGGTTAGATCGAAAACAAAACTGGATTCACATATAAGAAAAACAAGCCAAACAGTGTTTATATATCAAAAAATGTTTTTTAATCAATGCCAATGATAAAATGTATGTTAATGATATTCGTTTTGATTTGCAATTTTTTTCGTTGTAATTTTTTTTCATTTTCATTGAAATTCTTGTGATAGAAAACAAAATCAATTAATTTCAATACACAGGCATACATACGCACAAACAGAGATCAAACATCCTTGATTCATTAATAAAAAATTTGTTTTTCATCAAATTGTGAAATGAAATAATCAAAAAACCAAAAAACAAAAAACCAAAAAAAACAAAACAAAATTTCCTCAATTGAAATTCATAAACGATGATGATCTTGGATAACTTGATGATTCAATAATCTATTGATTGATTGATTGATTTGATGAAATGGATCGATTTATATATCGAAAAAAAAGTTGAATAAATTTTTTTTTTTTGGATATAGCATATTAAAGCAGCATTTAATTGCATGCATTCATTCATTCATTCACTATTTTTTTTTCGGTAGAAATAATTTTTATTTCTGTTAAAGTTGATTTAAATCAATCAATCAAATCAATTATTATGATTAGAAATGATAGGATTGATTTTTATTTGTTGTTGATGCACACATCACACACACACACCACTATCGATATGATATGATAATCATCTTCTACATTATCATCATCTAAAACAGTGGTTCATCATCATCATAAAATCCAAACACACACACTCCTTTTTTCGCCATCCATCCATCCATCAACTATTCTCATTATCACAATTAAAAATGAATTTAAAAACAAAAAAAAAATTATCGTCAAAGGAATCATAAATCTTTTCACATTAAAATATTTTTTTTATCGATGTTGATGATCATCATCAAAGCCACCAAAAAAAAATCAGGATCAATGATAACGGATTTTCAATTTTTTTTCTTTAGTTTTGTTTAGGAGAAAAAAAACAAGCATCCTTGATTTCAAGATTGAGAAATTGAAAATGTACTTGAGATTGGTGGGATGGTATGACAAATTTTTTTTTAATTGTACAGTTTTTTTTTGTTGTGAATTTTGCTTTCCATTTCCATTTCATTTCGATTCATCGAGGGTCAGGATTATTTTTTTGATTTTTGATTTTTGATTTTCCCCTCGCCGCTCACATCACATTTTGGTGTTGAACGTGTTGAATCCAAAAAAGAAATTTGTTAATGCATACATTGCATCAATGATTAATCAATCCGTACATTGACTTTAATGTTATTTTTCGAGGTTATTTTTTTTATTGTCAACAACAACAACAACAACAGAAGCAACATTCAAATCATTTCAAGATTCAGGTTATTTTTAGGCAATAAAAATAGAAAAATTTATTTTCCATCATTACGGATGACGATAATGATGACGATGATTGATTGATTAATTGGATTGCAATGTGTAAATCAATGTTGCAAGCAACAACAACAAGGTTCATTAAACGTGTTAAATGCATACAAATTATTATTATTATTATTATTAACCCAAACATTCATTCAAAAATTGTTATTGGCCATCGACCCGATTTCATTTAGGTTCTATTTGTCGTCATCAATAGTGATGTTTTTTTTTTTTATTTAGTTTTTGTAAATAACAGAAAGTGTGTATATCGGTCATTAATACTATGCATTTTTTTTTTGTTTTCGTTCATTCATTACCAAAAAAAATATACGATGATATCAGTGGATAGCAATTTTTTATTATTATTCGCAATCCATTCATTTTTTTTCTGTAAATGAACACAGATGCAACACCATGTTGTCATTCATATTTACTATGTTCAGTTTGTAATAAAATTATAGCAAAATTAATACAAAATACAAAAAATTTTAAATGTAATGAACGTTTTAGTTGTACAAATGTAAATATTTTTGGTATTGTTTTTTCATGATAATATTTTAATTGAAATAATTCTATTCGTAAATGATTCAATCCATTATTATTATCATTGATGGTTAATATTGTTGTTGGTCTGGATTTTTCTTCATTAATTGTTTCATAAATTGTTGATGATAAAATTGATTGACGTCGTTGTTGTTGTTGTTGTTGTTGATTAATGAATGTTGTTGAATGTTTCAATAAACAAAATTTAATTAAAATATCATAAAATTTATCATAAATATCGGATAAATGACCAGTAAAATGAAAATAAATAAATTCCAATAATAAATCTCTTAGAAAATCAAATATTAAAAAACCAGTTAATGAATTTATATCATCTTCATTTCTTAATACTAGATAAACAAATGTAAATATTATTGATATAATATTGAAAATTTGTTTCAACCATATCCATAATGATGATAAACGATAAAATTGATCTAAATTTTTAATCAATCGATAGATTAATGGTTTGATCTGGATAATATTTTCAGCGGTTATATTTTCAGCTATATAATAAATAATTAAAGAAAACAAAAACAATGTTAAATTTACCTTTTTTAACAAAAAAATTTTTTAATTAAGGTTATTGACTCAATAACTACTTAATCAATCAATCAGACAATCGCTTAGCTTTCTTTTTTTTTCTTATTTTTTTCCTCTCAAAATCATTATAAATGTATTTCAAGGTTAATATTTTTTTTAATATAAAACAAAAAAAAAGAGATTAAAAAATCGAAACCGAAACTTACTGGTTTTTATCCAATCAATCATATGATTAAAATAATGTTTAGTCAAAATGATAATATAAATTGTTATCATTATAATCATTGGTTCATGATTATTTTTTTCAAGAAAACCCAATGATACCTGTATAAAATCATTAATATTTTCTTTGGTTTTTAATTCAACTGGTATGATAAACAGGTAGAAAATTATATATAACATAATATTGTAAACAATAATACCGATTATTAATAATTTTGCAATTTGTTTTGATTGATCTAATTTTCTATATAATGGATGACATAATATTCTAAATAATTGTTGTCCAAATAATAAACAAATTAAATAGAAATAAAATTTATTCAATTGAAATATAATAATAAAAAAACGAAATATAAAATATGTTATCGGTTTAAAACTACCCGATAATATTATTTGATCATCATTTAATGCAAATAAAAAATTTTGAAATGATTTTGTCATCATAATTAAATGAACAATTAATACGATCATTTGAAATAATGATAAATAACGATGATTTTGTTTTGAATTTGTTGTTGTTTTTGTTTTTGTTGATGATGGTAATGAAGATTTTCTTAAAAATCTTGATACATAATTTGTCAAATTGCCAAAATATAATCCTGTTGAGCTATTTGATATGAAAAGATATGGATCGATGGAAAAATAAGTGAATGAGATAATGAAAATGAAAATATAAAAACTTGAGATTAAAGCAGGAAAACAAATTTTCTTTTTTTTTCTAATAATAATAATCTTATCAGGAAATACGAAAATGAGAATGAGAAGAAAAATCTAAGTCAAGGACAGTGATGGTCATTTACAGTTTTTTATTTTTTTTAGTCTTTGGTTGGACTTGGGTACAAAAATCATCATCATCAAATCAATTTTATGAGGATGATGATGAGATCAATGGCCTTGTTTGATTTGATTGCTTTTTTATTATACTCGCTTATTATCGGTAATAAGATTAATATATTAGAAAAAAAGAGAAAGTAGAGTTATAACATTCAAAAAAAAACACATAAACATAATTTTTTGCTAATCATTTTTAAGAATCTATGCAAGTAAGCATTTTTGATCGAATGAAATCGATCAATCAATCAGCGATAGGGTCATTATCATCGATCACGTATGCCAATTTTATTTTTTAAAAAAAATTTCCGTTAAATAATTTTTCCATTCAATTAGGGGTTTTTTCTGTTGTTTCTCCAGTAAACAAATCGCGTATGTTCAAATCAATCAATGTTGTTTTTCAATGAAACTTTTTGTTTCGGTGAAAACTAAAAACCAAACCATAACCAAACCGGGAAAAAAAAGATGCACAAAATTCCTACCTATAGAATAGATAGATAACCATCAATGATGGACCCATTGATTCGAAATGAAACATGATCAATTTTGAAGAAAATGAATGAATGTTGTTTTCGCACCAATCAAAATAGTTGAATGTCAAATGATTATTTTTTAAAAATAAAATGATATTTGGGACAGGCAAATCGTTTTTTTCGCTTTGTTTAATTCATTCTATTTTATTTTCATTGAAAGAATCGATCAGGCAATAATAAATATGTTTGGATATATTACAAGAAAACGAAAGAAAATTGGAAACCAAAAAATATATTTAAGAAAATAATCAATATTTTGAAATCGATACAACTTGATGATTATGTGTTTTTTTTGTTTTGAAATGTATTTACAAACAACAACAACAACAATAACAAAAACAAAGTTAACCTAATCAATATGATCGATTGATTGGTACATTTGTTTTTCATTTGAAATGGTTTCATATGTGTGTATGTTTGGTAATGAACTTGTACTTTGCACCGATAAAAAAAAGAAAAAATAGTTTTAGATATGGTAAATGGTACATTATCGTTTTGTATATACAATTTTTTGTTTCGTTTTGTTTGACCAGCAATTTATGACTATGATTTGATTGAAGAATTTATAGTTGAACAAAATTCAAACTTCAGTTCCTTGTAGTTGTCCAACAACGGCCGAAGAATGTTGACCACCATTGCCACTAACATTACCACCACCGCCACCACCACTACTTGATTCTTCACCATAACCTTCATCAGGACTACAACGAATATTCGATAATGATGTTGTAGCTGTCATTTGTGGTTGTTGTTGGCGAAATGGATAATTCGGTGTCATTGTTTGCCATCTTGATTTACCGACTGTTGTTACGCCATAAATTGATTGATGTTGCTGTTGTTGATGATGATTTGGTGCTGGGGGTGCCATTTGCATCGGTGCCATAGTTACAAATGATGGCTGTATAGGATTAACCGGTGTTGGTATCGTTCGTTGTCTTATTCCATATAATGATTCTTCCATCGTTAATAGATTCGGTCTACTTGTACTAGTTAATAATGTTGATTGTCTGGGTAACTGTGGAAACATTGGCAATGGTTCTAATATCATTGATGGATTTATAGTGGTACGAAAAACTTCATCATCATCACCACTAATATCATTATACATCATTGTTGTTGTATTGCAATGATCATTATTTGCATCCATACAAATAAAACCATTGATCGATGCTGCCGAATCGGTTATGAATGCTGGATTTCCATATGAAATTAATAATGGTGATGGTGATGGATTTGTTGAAATTTGTCTATTTGTATTCGATATAAATTGCTGTTGTTGTGGTTGTTGCTGATGATGCTGTGAAAAGAATTGATGATTTGGTGGTGTTGCTAAACGATGATGATGTTGTTGTTGTTGTTGCTGATTATTCAAATCATATTGACTAAGATATTGATTGGTATAAAGTAAATTTGGTGCTGATGATAACATGAATGCTGTTGATGATGGAGGTGATGCGTTATTTCCATTAAAAATGGCTCCATTTATCGGTGGTGTTGAGGTATTATATGTCATTGTACTGGAATTAGTATGTGGTGCAGTGGTTGTTGTTGTCGATGATGATAAAGTCATCGTTGCCGATGATCCACCGCTGCCATTGGTGATGACTGTCGTTGGATTTACCATAACAGCACGATATAAGCCAGACATTTGTTGTTGATGATCATTTTGTAGATATCCTGGATCCTGTGTAACGAACAATGTATCCTGATGTGAACTACCATTAAGTACATCATTGGTAAATGTCAAATGATGACCTACAATAATGAGGAAAAAAAATTTGAAATTAGTTTTTTTCTGAAAAATATTTCCTAATATGTCATATCGTTTACCTGGATGGCTATTATTATTATTATTATTGTTGTTAAGGCCAAAATGATTCAATTCATAACCGTTCGTTGTTTGTGCGGACATGATCATTTGTGTATTCGATTTTGTATTATCCATATTACCAGGCACTAATAGATCGGGTTTGAGAAAAATTTCCGGCTTTTTATCAATTCCATCCAGACCAAGCATTGAAAGTGCATGTTGTTGCATTCCATTATATGTACCGGATATTGTTCCATTAGATGTTGGATAAATGGCTGTACCATTTTGTCCAAACATTTTATTTAATGATTTTTTCTTCTCCAATGAATCAGTACCACCGGTATTACCGGAACCAGTATTGATTGATTTGCTGGAACTACCATAAAAGTGAAATCGTTTTGATCGAATCAAAATCAATGTGATGACAACAAAAGCAAGCACCAATGTGATTAATAGGCCAAGAACACCGCCAGCTAATTCAACTTTAGACCAATTGGATGGTACACCAAAAGCACTGGATGGTACAACATATACAGTAAAATTTTTACTTTTTATACCGGCACGATTTTCAGCCGAACAAATAAAAGATGTACCATCATCATTCATATCGAGACCAATGATTGTCAGCAATGAATTAACAGTACCTTCAGTTCGTTCTTCAGCTAGATGATATTTATGTGATCGTTGTGATGATATATTATAATAACCATGATCCATATACCAAAAAACTTTTGGTTCCGGAATACCTTTAACCGTACATGAAAGAGTAGCATTACTACCGACAACTTTGGCCACTTCTACCGTTGTCGTAATAATATCCGGTTGACAAGCAAAATCATCCAGATCCAATGAATTCCACATAAGACCGGAAAGTCGTATAGGTAGATCACATGTAGCCGGTATTGATTGACCAACATTATTTCTGATCATCCATTCACGTGTTGGACGCATTTCACAATTACATTGCCATGGATTACGATATAATTCAAAACTATATAATGCAGGTAAATCAGCTACCACAGCATATGGCAATGTTGTTAATTGATTATCATGCAGATAAAGATATTCAAGATCACGAAGACCATAAAAAGCTCTTGCTTCAATTGTATGTGTTTTACAGCCCGAAAGATTAAGAAATTTTAGACTGCTTAATGCGGCAAATGATTCGGCAGTGATTGTTGCAATATGATTATTATTCAATAAAAGACGACGAAGATTTGTTGCATTAGCTAATGCTTTCACTGGTACATGTGTAAGAAGATTATCCGAAAGATCTAATTCAACCAGATTAGTTAACTGATAGAATGCATCATCAGCAATGGCACCAAGTTTACATTTTGGTATAAATAATTTTTGTAGATTAATAAGGCCACGTTCTTGAAATGCTTTTGATGGTAATATTTGAAAATTATTTTGATTCAAATCTAAAACCTGTGTTGATTGTGATATTTGATTCGGTATCGATATTAGATTTTGATTTTCACATATAGTTGTTTGTTTTCCATTACGCCATATACAAGAACAAACCTGTGGACATGTCATCAATTGTGATTCAACTATTTCGATGATCAAAACAATGATCATCAATAATTTTATTGCCAACATTGTTGATGATGATGATGACTTCATTTTTTATTGTTGTTTTTATTATTTGATTATATTGAAATCAAAATGAAAAATCTAGAGAAAAAAAAATGAAAATGAAAAAAAAGAAAAGAAAAACATTAGAAAATCAATCGATCAAAAAGAAAAAAAAACAATTCAAAAAAGAAATCGATGATAATCACGAAACTATCATCAAAAACATCATCGAATATAACCTTGAAGATAACAATCAATTGAATTTACAATGACAAGGTAAAGTTCCTGGTCTTTATCATTCATTCGCTGAAATCAACGACATACAAAATAAAATTTGAAAAAATACACGTTATGCGTGTCGTATTTGTCGGCATCCACATAAAAGTAAAGTAAAATTTTTCTGATAAAATTTGATAAAATCAACAAATTTTTCTCATCTCTTCTCTTCTCGGTCCGATAACATAATTCATAATAACGAATATCGGCTTATGCTTACCATTTCAATGATAAAAAACAGGAGAAACAAAAATTCATTAAATGAATCATCATCAAACATATAGAAAATCTAGCGCAAGTAAACAAAATTAAATTAAACAAACAAACAAATAATGGTTACATGATTGTAACTAAATTCGTACCCGGGTAATTTTCATCATCATCATCAATGAATGACTGACAACACTCAAAAAAAGATAATTTCTTTTTTTTTATCCAATCAACAAGATTTTGTATTTCATATCACTACGACTACCATCCTATCACTATCACCTATCTCATCATGACACCTTGACATGATGAAATGAAATGAAATGAAAAAAAAGAATTGACATAAACAAACATTATTTTTAATATTGAATTGAATTGAAGTGTGCCAAAATAACAACAACAACAATGGCGTAATCATAAAATGACAATGTTTGTTTCATTTTTTTTCATTGGGTAAACAATAACACACACGAACAAATGTAATTTAAGAACCCCAAAAAAAAATAACAACAGAAAATATTAAAAGACCAGAATAGGATTTACATTCACTCATCACCATTATCGTCATCATCGTCATCATCAGCACTATTATGTAATCATCGCCATAATCATTGATATTGTTGTTATATGATGATCATCATCTTCATCATTATTGTGGAAAGTTTCGAATGAAAAAATGGGGATAGAAAATAATGTAATGATCAGAATTATATATTTGTATATGATTTTTGTATGAAAATCCATTTATCAATGATTTTAATGATAATAACGATGATGATGATCATCATCATTAGTTTTTTTTCTAGGGAAAAAATGACAAGATAAAAGTGAGATGATTCATGATTACATGATGAATAAGTTATGAATTTAGATATATAACAACAACAAAAAAAACACCTGTACAAGTGTGATTCGAATCCAAAAAAATTGTAATCCAATTTTCAAATGAAATTGTTTTATCGGAGGTTATTTTCGGTTCGATTTGATGTTGTTGTTGTTGTTGTCATAGCCTTATCGGTAGAAAAAAAATTAATGATTTACCATCATCAACATCAAAATCGACAACCATTTTCAGAGAGCGCCCATTGTTCATCATTATTGAATTTTCCATCATCAAAAACCATTTCGGAATTTATTTTTTTTGAAAAAAAACTATCAAACAAAACAGAACAGAAATAGGATTGGTCATCATCCTGTCCCGTGTGTGTGTGTTTGCGATGAGAAATGCTATTTTTATTTTTTTGAAAATTTTTTATTTAAGAAAATTTTGTTTTTTTTTATTACCGAAAAAAAACAAGCCGTTATTTTCAAAAAAAAAAGAAGTTTAATGACTACCCAATGATGATGGTTGATTCAATTCATTTTATTGACACTTATGACAGGTGTGTGTGACCCGTTTTCTTTGTTTTCAAAAAAAAAGATTCTTTTCAATTCATTCAGATATTTTTCGGGTTGTTTTTATTTTCTGTGAATGAAATCTGAAATCGATGAATTTTGATTTCGCATTGCATGATGATTTCCTGATAAAGGGCGTCATTATCATCACTGGAAATTGCATTGGGGATTATTTTATCATATTGTGAAATATTTTTTTGGTTATTTCATCACTAAAGGTGCGGCTGGCTGGCTTTGTACCCAAAAAAATATTCCAGAAATTAAATTAAATGAATCAAAAGGCAAAAGAATAACGAAAGAATAACACTATAAAGGTGACGCCCGAGATTATTCATCCGGAATGAAATCCAGAATTAAAAATTACAAAAATTCATTCAATGCACATGTATGACATTATCGTTTATGTTATTTTTTTACACATCTCAAAATTGACTTTCATACAAAACAAAACAAAACAAAAAAGTTTTATGATTATTACCCAATCTATCTGCCAAACTATCTACCAAAATGATAATTTCTATTTATTTGCTAGCTAAAAACCTAGACCTAAACTTCAAGAGACAACAACAACAACAACAAACAAATAAAAACATGTATGAACATTATGGGGAGAAAAAGAAAAAAAAATTTCAGTCAATAATTGACCGATTCCATCATCATCATCATCATAAACATTGAAGAATTTTTTTTTTGTTAGCCGCACCTTTAAATTACAAAATATAAATTGAAAGCATCAAAAAAAATTTTTCTTCTATTTCGTATAAATACAATCAGTAATGGCAAAAAAAAGCATTGCAATTCTTTTGCACTGTACACAAAAAACATCATTTGATTTTTTTTTCATTTTATGTAGAAATCAACAATCAACAACAACAAAAATCCATTTTGCACATCCGCCTACAGTTTTTTCTTCTTGCTATTATTTATCATCTTCATCATCATCGAAAACATTCATTCATTCAATGAATGAATGAGGGTTCAATGTCGATTTAGATATGGAAAAAAATGTTTATCTCTCTCTCTCTCCTTCGCTCTCTTTTTCGATGTTCATTCTACCAACCATCGACACACGCACACATTACCTGAATTCAGGGTTTGTTTAATCACAACTACTACCATCATCACCACTTGTAAAAGTCATCCGAAAAAATTCATATATATGAATTCATTCAAAATTCAATGATTCAGATGATAATAACTTGATGATGAAGACTTGTTTTTTGTTGTTGTTGTTGTTGTTGTTATTCGGCTTTATTCTTATTGCCGAATTTTTTATGGATTTTTGTTTTGTTTAGTTCAACTTTATTACGTTTTGTGGATAAAACTTGTTGTTGTTGTTGTTGATCATTATTTCTATTATTCAAGCTGATCTATTCTATCGAATAAAATCGAGATTGAACAACAAAAAAAGAAAAGAAGTTTCAATTTGATTATACATACACACATACACACAATACTGTTGGATTCATTCATTCACATTCATACACGCACATACAGGTGAGTTACCTGAGACAGAGAGAGAGAACCTGTACCACCAGGATGTTTATTGTTTTGAATGAAATATGACTTTTTCAACATCTCAATACTACTACCACCACCATCATCATCATGATCGTCATCAAAAGCGACCGGTTTTTTGAACTTTCAAATAAATATAATGCGAATGAAAAGAAATCAAAATAACGACCACCGAACTTGTTAAATGTAACGAAGTGAAAAAAAAAGAAAATTCGAACAATTCAAAATGAATCAGAGCAACAATAACAAAAAAAATGGGAAAAAATAGCATCCATTTATCGTTGCGCATCAATTGTTATTGCTTTTTTGAAAATAGAGAATTATTTTTTACAAAATGATAAAGAATTTTTTTCTTTACTTGAATTTCAAACAACAACAATTAACCTCGAATCAAAGTATTCAGAAGAAAAGAAGAAGAAAAAAAATCTGAGAAAAATTCCCAGTCATATTAAACGCAAGAATGAAAACAATTTCAACCCTTTCTTGCAAATGAGACAAAAATAAAACACCAAAAATGAATTGTTCCATGAAAACCAGGAAAAAAACAACCAAAAATAAAATGTAAAACCAATAAATCTTATACCCTCCATATGAACATCAAACCACCAGTCAAAAAAAAAATAAAATAAAATAAACCTATCAATCAAAAATCATCTTAAATATCCAACCAAAAAAAAAAATAAAACACCTGATGATTATTCAAGATTATTCAATATAAACCATTGTTTCAAATTTTTTTTTCTTCTCCAAAATGATTATTCTCATCATCATGATGACCTAACCCTGTGACCTATGTGATGATGATGATGATGCTCTTGATAAATTTTTCTGCATCATCATCATCATCAACATTGGTTGGTTGGTTGGTTATAGTTATTATTTATGGCCATCAATGGCATATCCCACACACACACACACACACACTTTAAATGGTAACCACAAAAAACGATGTTCATAAAGAAAAAAAAATTCAAGTATAATTTTTTTTTGTTATTTTCTTTCTGTAGAATGGTAGGTTTGGATGTTTGTGTTTTCTGTGTTAAGGGTATGTATCCTGCTGTCATGTCAATGATCATCACCATCAAGTGATGGTGGTGGTGGCCAAAAACCTGGAATAAATTTATGGAAGAAAAAAAATTTCTCGATTATCGTTGTTGTTGTTGTTGAAAATTATGATGAACTAGGATTTATAATATGGATGAATAATATACCTCCTCATCATTATGATGATGATGTTCTTTTTTTATGAAAAAAAGGATGTTGTCGAGTGAAAAACGAATGAGAGAAAAATAAAAGAAGAAGAAAAGGTCGTTGAGATTCTGAATTGAATTGATTTATCTTTGTTGTTGTTGTTGTTGACCTTTTGTCCATATTACACAAGATATAAAAAGTGATAAATGATTGAATGAATGAATAAAGATCAAGCCATCAAGGTTAAATTCTATTGGATTTTCTTTTCATTTTTTCGGTTCAAATTATTGCTCTATGTTGTGTTCGTGTTTGATAATTAATTAGGAAAAAGTTAATGAAAATTTTCATTACCAATATAGTCTATAAACTTGAAATCTCCACCCACATCCACCCACACAAATACAAAATGTGTGTGTGCACGTAATAAAAATGTTTATAAAATGCGAAATCAAGAAGAAAAGAAAAAAAATACAATTAAAAAATGAATGGAAAAGAAAAAAATAAACGTTTTACATCATCTTTATGACTATTAGCAAATGATAGCATCAATGTTGATTGGCTGAATTAAATGAAAATTTTCATAAAGAAATACTCAAAATATAATCGAATGACATTTTTTTCCAAATAATTTGACAATTTTTGACCCTTAAGAAAAATAGAAATAAATAAATAAATAAATGGGCTTGACCTATACCGAATTTACTTATTAAATGATGATACTGAGGCTATAAGAAAGCAAAATAATATCTTTAAATTTCATTCATTCATTACGATGAATAGAAAAAAAAATCTTAACATTTTTTTCCCATTAAAAAAAACTTTCAACAACAAAAATAAAGCAAAAATTCATTCATTCATTCATTCAAGTAGCACATCTTCGGTGTTAATCTCTCGAACTTTTTTTTCCAAGGAAAAAATTATCGAAAAAAAGAGAGAGAGAGAGAGAGAGATTGGAAATGTCCATAATGGAAACCTAAAATAAAAAAAAACATTGACATTAATAAAGTCAGTAACACACATTGACATATTTCATTCATTTGATGATGATCATGATCATGATAATAAAGAAAAAGGAACCGAAGAAAGATTTGTATATTGCCAATAAAAATGATGTGACATTTATGAATGACGATTATCATCATCATCGTCATTTTTTTGTTGCTGTACTTTTTTTTGTTGATTACTTGAATTGATAATAATGATTTAAAGAAAGTGCAGCGAGAATTTTCCTTCTTTAAAAAAATCTTTACGGTTTATAAGAACACTATTGGCGTGTGTGTGTTTTCAAGGCGAAAAAAGGCCGACACTTTAAAATTTCTTTTTTTTTACAAATGTACCATATGATAACGATTAGATTTTTTGTTTAATGTTCGTAGTAAGTTTTATTTTATCGAATGAAAAAAGAATCAGAAGGGCAAGAAGAAATTTTTAAGAAGAAGCCAGAATGAAAATTTGTCACATTCAATGAATGAAAATTGATATTGAATAAAAAAAAATAGTCTAGACCAGTGATTCTCAACCTTTTTGTTGTCGCGGCACAATTTTAGAATTTTTGAATATATAACAGTTGCATTTTCAGAATTTCGCGGCACACCAAAGTGCCGCGGCACACTGGTTGAGAATCACTGGTCTAGACTTTTATCATTGAATTTGATGGAAGAAAATTGATGCTTAGATGATCGAAAATTCCAAAAAAAATGATAATTACAAAAAATTAAAGATTCATATTTTTTCATCATGAATATTGATTTTTAGTTTGTTTGTTTGTTTGTTCGGTCAAAACTGGAAAGACAAACAAAACAATGAATTAATTAATTATGGATGACGATAATGATGACCATCAACAATCAACAATCAAATCAAATTAAATCGAGTATAATTTTCTTGAAAAACCAACCGATCAAATAAAAACGGGAAGAAAAAATTTTTGGCAAAAGAAACAAAAAAATGGATTCATCATTAGGTCATTGGCTGCATTTCTCATTAAAATAAATACAGAAAGAAATAATACATCTGATAACACAATAGTAATCGATTTAAACATTCAAAGCTTTTAAAGATTAAGATTATCTTATTATTATTTTTATTTTTGTTTTGTTTTTTCATTGCATTTCATTTTAAAAAAACAAGGAATGTTTTTAATCTTAATTAATTAATCAATCAATGATAATAAATAGTTATTTTTTGTTTAAGGTAAAATAGATAGGCAATATCATTCACATCTAATCTTTATCTTTATAATGAATGAATAAAAAAAAAAAGATCTATCGTCAATCGATCATCAATAAAAGATATTTGGCCATTGTTTTTTCTTTAAAAACATTTTAACGATTGGAATGGCCAAAAAATTATATATCAATCGAGTATGTATGTATGTATGTACAATCAGATGAACAAATCAAAGGTGTGTGGTGTATCACTGCGCGGTTATTTGATTTTTTGATTTTCTGGCTGATGGAATGATAAGTATTTTTTTTTTTTGTTCGAGAAACTGATCATTTAAATGATGATGATGATGTCATGGGTGTGGGCACTTTTTCAAATTTAGAAAGAAACTTTGAAAAACTTTAACGGGCTGTGGCTTATAATTTTTGGTTTTTGTGTATACATTTTTTTCCGCTCTTTTTTCAATTATTATTTAATAAAAAATCGCAAAAAATTCTATATGAAAGAGTGTTTGTTTGTTGGTTGCGATTGGTTGGTTAAATTTAGCCAAAAAAAAAAAAATTAAATGAAAACCAGAAAAAAAATGAAACGAAACGAAACGAAATTCGAGCTAAGATTTATAAAAGTTTTTAATGTCATGAACCAACCAAACAGGCCTAACTGTTTTATGAAAATCCAATGGATTTAGATATGGTGGTGATGGTGGTGGCCATGATATTTGCGTGTGTCTATTTTTGCTCATCATCAATAAGATTTAAAAAAATCTTTGCTTTTGGTTGATTATGTAATTCGTTTGAGAAAACAAACAAAAAAAAACGATGACTATGATGGAACGTGAATCAAATAAGATTTACGATATTTTTTATTTTTTTTTTTTTGCTTTTCTCAACATCTCAACTTTGTGTTTATATTTGTGTATCGCTGCTGTTTGTTGTTTGCAAAAAAAAATCCATCTGTTGCCTTTACACAAACAGAGAGAATTGTTAAAAGATTCAAAACAATTTCTAAAACCGACCACCATTGATGATGGTAAATATTTTTGTCGACAAGAATCTCTCTTTTATTCATAACAACAATCTAAATAACATAAGAAGTAGAATCTGTCAACAACATGAACATTAATATTTGCCAGATTTTTGTTTTTGGCCAATAAAGAAATTCATTTTGTGTTTATGTTTTCTGCTTCAGAAATTTGGCATAGAAAATCGATATCAAAACACAACATAAACACATTGAATGTCCGGAGGAAATCCAAAAAAAAACTGTTGTTGACTGTTGGTACAAATCATGGCTTATTAATGTTAAAATAGAAATGTCAAACTTTTATTTTCATTATTTATCTTCGAGGCAATATTTTTGTTTGTAAAAAAAATTTCCTCATGATCAATTGATTGATTGATTGATTGATCTGATTGATTGTCAATAAAGTCATGGCCATGGTTGAATTTGTACAAGATATATCAATGTTATCGATATAATATTGGTGAAAAAATTTTGTTCAAAATGTGCGAAAAAAATGATTATTCAGCAAAATTGACATAATCGAATCATAATGACAACAACAACAACAATAATCAAGGATTACGAACATAAACAAATTTTTAATATAACGATGATGATTATCATGATTGAAAGCTAACAAAACAGAAATAGGAAAAACATTTTTCAAAATCATTACCTTTAATTTTTATTGTAGACATCGATTGTCCAATCGGTTATCAAAATTTTGACTTTTTATTTGGGAAGAGAAAGAATGATGATAAACTTTTAAAGAAATATGATGATCAATGTATTTAGTTGGCAGTATTAAAAAATTTTGGATAAATCTATCGATGTTTATTGGTCAAATAACGATTATAGATGTTTGTTTATGTTTATGTTTCATCATGGTTTCCGATAGTAACCGGTAATAACAATTATCATCTCTCACTGAAAATTTACAAAACAATTTCAAAGAGATCAGAGATCTTTTTATCAAAATAATCACACACAAACAACACAAACATTTCAAAATTCAAAATTGGTTGCCTTGGTAAATAATGATGATGATATGGACGTTGATTCAGATAATGATGATGATGTAATCGAAAATGATTTTTTTTTCGAAGATTCGAATTCGAATAGAGAATGCGCAAATCGAATAATTTCACAACACAGTAAACATGATGATTAGAATTTCATCATTTTTTTTTGGAAAATTTTAAAAATCATTTCAACAAACAAACAACCAAATAAAATAATGATCATTTCAAATGATGATTGATTGGCGGGGACAACAAAAATAAGAAGATTTACAGTTTTAATGTTGTTGTTGTTGTTGTTGTAATTATATGGCAAAAACAAAAACAAAACAGAAAAACAATGTTTAATAATCTTAATGGAAATCCACCTGAAACACGACGAAAAAAAATATCAAAAATAAATAAACACCGAATTGATGTACTTTCGTACTAACTTGTTCGCGGGACAAAATCAGATTGATAACTAACGAAAAAAAACATTTCAAGTTTTTCTCTGTCTGTGTGTTTTTTTTCAACAATGTTCATTGCTTGCGTAAAATTATATTGTGTGTGTGTGTCGGATCAACATAGGAAAAACATATGAAGAATGAATGAATGAATGAATTTCTCAATCTTTCGCGAAGCTATGTTTCGTTTTTCCTGCTTGTTGATCCGATATAATGATGAGGATGAGGATAGATCCCCGTGGTCCTCCGTGTTTCTATAGTCATTTTATTTGAAGCTTTACAAATGGAAGTGGTTGAAAAAATAATGTAAATGTTTTCATTGTTGAAAATGGTCAAAATGGATCATTAAAGTGAGAGAGAAAGAAGACTGTGAAGAGAAATGGGAAAAAAGCCAGTTTTCAATGAACTAAATACCGTATAACTTCGAATCAATCGAGACTAGCAACAGAAAAAAAACCGGAATTGATTTTTTTTTCGTTAAAGTTTTCTCTTGTTTCAAACAAAACAAAACACAGAAACAATCCGAAAAGCTTTCATTATCGAATGAATCCTGTATATTTTTTCGATCAGCATCATCAAAGCCAGTTTTAAATGGTTATATTTTTTCGGTTGTTGCCGATGTTGTAGTGATAATGATTACTCTTTTGGAAGATTCATTTGGTTATGGAGAGATAGGTAAATAAAGTTGTATTTTTCAATGATAAAGCGGCAAGTAATGAATGAATATTGATGGGAGAGAAACACAGAAAAAATTCAAAGGTAAATCACACGCGTACATCATTTTTTTTCCTGTCTAAATAAAACCTCAAGGGTGAAATTCCTGAAAGCAACAACGAAAAAAAAATGACAGGTTTGTAATGAAATTATTGATTTAATTTAATTAGGTAAAGAAAAAAAAATTTCAAACAAAAAATGGAAAATTTAAATAACTATGTTAACCACAGTTTGGTATAAAGAGTTAAAATAGCTAAAATGTTTATCATTCGAAAAAAATGATTTTTGTTTCTTCTTTCCGGTCATATATGAGATTTGTTTTGATTAATTTTCTCTTGTTTATTTTGTGTGGTCGGTGTGTGTGTGTGTGAATCGTCATTTGAATTTGAATTAATATTTTGTTTTGAATAGAATTTCCGTTTCTTTATTCGTTTCAATATATTTTTCTTTAGTTTGGTTGATTAGAGTTAGTTGGTTTTGGGTTGTGTTAAGCCTGTGTTGTTGTAAAGATCTGTCACCTGTATCACCTATACACAATTTTGCTGAAGAAAATAACAAAAAAAAAAAAAAATTAAAGATCCAGCCTCAACAACAACAACAAAAAAAGTACAAAGGTCAGATTGATAAACTAATATCGGTGATATACACGTCCGGTTGTACTAGTTTTATTATCGTATAAAAATTTTCCTTCGTCCATTCAGTTGTTGATGATGTTGATGTCTACGCGAATCACCTGGCTTTCTTTCTCTCTCTTTCTCTCTTTGGCTTTGGTCTTTCCTCCTGGGTATCGGGGGCCTTGAGAAGGACTTTGAGACGTCTTTAAGATGAAATCCAACAAGAAAGAAGAAAGAAGGAAAAAAATGAATGAAACAAAAAAAACATCGAAGGTTTTATTCAATTCGAAACAACAAACGAACGTAAAAAAAAATCTGATCCATAAAACAATGTTTTTTTGTTGGTTTTTTTGTTGGTTGAAACCTGTGTGTACCACCTGTGTGAATTTTGTTTTTTTTGATTTTGGGATTTTCATTTATTTTTGTTCCAAAGATTTTATTTTCTGTTGTTGTTGAAAACTTTTTGGTAGGCTTTTCAAACAACATTTTAACAAGGTTTGCAAAAAAATTGAAACTTTGAAATCAATCGAAACTATACCGTAAATGAAGTGAGAAAGAAGGAAAAATCTTTTTTTTCCAAAATGGTCACAGTATTTACGGAAATTTTATCATAAGGATTTTGTAGTGAAATGAAAATTGACCAATGGTCAATATGGCAAGTTAACAGTGGTCAGTAGTCATATATAGTGAACGGAAGCCAAATAGGATCGTGGGATTTTTTTTTCGTTTCTGCTACGTTCATTCATAAAAATTTTTTCTTCATTTTTTTTCTGGTTGTTGTTGTTGTTGTTAATCAACCGACAACAACAACAACAACAAATGCAAGGCGTTCCAAGTTTTTTAATTTTGACAACAAAAAAAAATTGGAAAAAAAAACTGGTTCACACGAAAATTACTACGGAAAGAATTGAATGAAATTTTTAATTTTTTTTTGAAGAGAAAAATTTTCAAAAAAAATCTTTAAAATCAGAAATTAAAAAAACAAAAAATTCAACGATTAAAAAAGATTAAATGAAGAAAATTTTTGGAAAATTTCTAGTTAAATGCTAAGGTCAAAATGTTGTTTTCTGATTTTTTGATTACGAACGGAAATGAAACACGGATGACACTCATGATTTTTGATTTTAAGAAGCTTTTTTTCTGGTGACATTGGAATTTTCGTTTTTCTTCCACCCTCATCAACTAACTAACCATGATCATCAGCAGTGAAAAAACATTCGAAACCATGTGGCCATGTGGTCAAAACTCCCCCACCCCAAACATCATGAATGAAGAAACGAAACCAACCAATCATCAAACTAACCACCACCACCACTCTATTAGTGTTAAGCACATGGTAAAGAAAATTTAAAAGTCCACCACTTTTCGACTGAATGAATGAATGAATGAATGGCCAACTTTAGCCATTGCAAAACCAATGTCAGGATTGTCCATATGGTACACACACACTGGCCGAAATATTTTTCCGTCATTCAAACAACAACAACAACATCAATACACTATGGCCTTTGACCTTAAAAAAAAGATTTTAACGACGGAAAACGAAATATACTCGTACTTTTTTTTTACAACAACAACAACAACAACGTAGAATAAACGTAGAAAGAACAAGACAGATATAACAATCTTGAACAGAGTCAGAAAATTTTCTTATAAGTGGCCATTTGGTCAGAATGGTAATAAAAAATAAAATTACATAGATTTTTTCTTTCCAAAAAATTGGTCGTCGAACAAAGATGATGATGATGATGGTCAACAGTGCGTATCGATTGTTGTTGTTGTTGTTGATTTCTTTGGCTGGTGGTGGTTATAATCATCCTGATGATGATCATCATCATCATCCGAAATATAACCTATACACACAGAAAAACCATACTGAATGGTCATAATACGTGTGTGTGGAAATAGAAAAGAACGTAGAAAAATATTTTCCAAGATTGAGCAAGCAAAGGACAATCAGAAGAGACCAATGCTATGCATGGATGCTCGATTGGAATGGCTGATATTCATTTTCGATGTCGATGTCGATGATGACGAAGAGAAAGAGAGAATAAAAAAGCGGCAACAAACAATGATGATGGTGTACGGAAATGTGCACCATCATCATCCTTGATAATTATCATTATCAACAACAACAACGAAAAAAAAATTGTTGTTGTTATTATCGTTTCGGGTAAAAAAAGAAAATTAGATCGTAAAAAATGTGAAGAAAAAGAAAGAAAAGAACAAACATTGTAGAGTGGTGATGGTAGTATTCGAGAAAAGTGGAGGGGAAAGGTCATTAATGTTAGATCAGAATGACATCATGAATTTTTTTTGGTAATTTTAAATTGAAATTTTGTTTTTTAAATTCCAAAAAAAAACACAGGAAACGGAACATATCAAACATGATTAACAAAGCGAGCGAGCGAAATTTAAAATGATAAAACAAGAGGACATGACTGAAATGATGACAAATTCCGATCCGGTTGAGTTGATATTGTCGTCGTCGTCGTTGTTGTTGTTGTTTTGTTTCTGTTTGTTTGTTTGTTGTCGTTTGGAATTTTAAAAACTAAAAAACAGAAAAAATTAAAAGCAAAATTCTTGGTATCGCCCATCCGACAATTTGAAAATTTTACTTTTTAAATGAAAAAAATTAATGTTTCTTTTCAAGAAACAAAATTCAACAGGTGACAAACGAATTTCCGTTCGATTCTGATATGGATCAATGATTAATTCTTTTTGTTGGTAATTCTTGAAAAATTTTCCGAAAATTTTACGAAAAGTTTCCAAGTTTTTATTTTGATAAAAAAATATCGTTCGTTTTCGATTTTTTTTGGAAATAAAACAAATAATAAACCGTTATAGCTTATGGTTAAAATAACGTTTTAGAAATTTCTCGAATGAATAAAATACGTTAAAAAACATAGACTACAATTGTGTCGGTATAGCAAATGGATCCATTTTGCACCTTGACCTGTGAATGGTTAAAACGAAACAAAAAAGAAAACAAAAATTGCCGATGGGTATATCGAAGATGATGATGATCATCATAAACACCCGTCATCTATGGACCATATGGTCCATATGATTCGATATCTTTTACTTTTGTTTCCTAATTTTTTTTTTTTTTTTTTTGGTAACAAAACTGCAGATGTACATTGACGACATACTCACATACAGACAGACAGAGAAAACGATTGAATACACGTGCCAAATGGTGGCACGTGCCACTATTCATTATTATTTGATTACCATCACCTTGCCAACATTCAGCAACATGAAAAACTTAGAAACAAAAATCGATCCAAAATCCATACACGCGTATTATGGTTGCTATAATGGTTTCTGGCTGTCACATATAATAATCATCATCATCATAAATAAATAAAAAACATAACAAAAGCCAGGTGTGTGTTTTTTGGATCAATATGGATTGGTTATTTATAAAAAATATTGAAGCATCTGGAACAACAGCAAGGACTTGGCATCATCACCCGAGCAGATTAGATGGAGAAACCAAGAAAACAAAAATGTTTTTTTTAGATGCTAATAGCAGCCGGTGTGTGTTCGTGTAATTCCAGGTGTACCGGGTGGTGCGGGTGCATCTGCATAATTTTTTTTAATTCGCTAGTTAGTTAATTTATTCATAATCAAGAAAAAAAACGAACGGAAGATTATCGAAAAAACAACAATTAACAATTTTAAAATGGAAAAAAAAACAGCAGCAGCACGTGTAACCAGCAGCAGCAGCACGCGTTTTGGCTACCGATTCGGTCAAAATATATGGATATGGATGAATGTTTTTTTTGGCGACATATGGACAAAATCTTTTTCATTTTTTTGGTTGGTGATTTTTTGAAAGAAAAACTACCAGGGTAGATAGGTAAAGCAACAGATGTCAAACGTATGTATATTGTTAACATTGAAATTTTTGCTTATCACAATGATGATGATGATGATGATGATGGAGAAATTGGTTGACATTATAATCAAGGACATTAAAATTCAGTCATTAATAATGGAGAAATAGCGAGAGAAAGAAAGAACTGAGATAAAATAGAGAATATAAAAAAAACGATGACACATTCAACAGGTGACATGACATGACATGACATTCAATAATAATAAACAAAAAATGTTTTGAGCAAGATAGAAACCCGAATCAAACTTTAACCAAGTGGAACGATAATGATGATGATGATGATGATGATGACATTTACCATTTCGTTCACCCATGATTATTCATGCGATTCAAAGTTTGTTGGTACCATTATTTTTTCTGATTATCATCATCATCATCTTTAGATACACGAAATACGCCATACAATGATTTTTCAAGTTCTGGATATTCGATGACGATGAATATTCGAAAAAGATTCTATTTCCATTTGTATACATAAATGTGTGTTCGAACTATTTCCATCCATTTTGAAAAATTGAAAGTTTTCTCTTTATTTCTTTGCTCAGATGTCTTTTTTTTCGATATTCAATTTTGTTTGTTTTTATTTCATTCGAGATATATAGTTCCGGTTGAATTATTTGCATCATCATCATCAATGAATTGAGAAAGATGTAAAAACAATTACGATGGTGATGGTTGTTTAGTCCGATTTGTTATGAAATAATGGATAAATATCGTCCATAGGCTGATGATTATACACACAGGTAAACAAAGAAAGATCATTTTTTTTTCTCGAAAAAGCTATTGACATCATTAGTGATGATGATGATAATGATGATAATTAAGATGGAGTGAAAAACAAAAAAATTGGTCAAAATTATCTTCATTCATTCATTTGTTTTTTGGCAAGTTGCTCCAAGTCCAGGATTTTCCTCGAATGAAAAAAATAAACTTTAAAAAAAAACAGTAATTAGTAGAAAAAAACGGTCATTTTTTGTTGTGTTTACCTTTTGTTTATGTCTTTTATTTTTTCGGGAACACTTTTCCGTGATGTTCACTTATATCCCCACATCAGGCAGTAAAAAAATGAGCTCAGAATAACCGGATTAACATTATAATGACGTTTTATTTTTAGTCACACGCAAACTGTTTGATACGATTAAAGTCGAAATAGTGGAAAAACGGGAGAATTAGCA
This sequence comes from Dermatophagoides pteronyssinus, assembly GCF_027571235.1. Taxonomy (NCBI): domain Eukaryota; kingdom Metazoa; phylum Arthropoda; class Arachnida; order Sarcoptiformes; family Pyroglyphidae; genus Dermatophagoides; species Dermatophagoides pteronyssinus. The sequence goes on from NW_027461572.1 coordinate 99,188, forward strand.
AAAAAACAATTCGAATCTCACGAATTTATAAAATAAATAAAAATTTTTTGAAAAATTCTTTTATTTTTTAAATTTCTATTTTCAGTCATTTTGTTTGTGATTGTTTTCATTGTTTTGTTGAATCATTTTATCATTTTAACGCATCGATGAATTTAACTTACAAGAAAATATAACCAACCATATCTAACATCAATCCAATCGATTTTGGTATTTGGTTGATTGATTTTTTCAATCATTAATATTGATTTTCTTTCCATCCATCCATCCATTCATTCATCTTTGTATCTGTCCATCATTCGATCGAAGACACTTTTAATTGACAATCATTAAATTGAAATTTATTTTATTTTTTCGATTTCGCAGCGGAAAATAAAAGTTTTTTTTCTTTCTACCGACGATGATTATGATGAAAAAAACAAAAAAGAATCATCGATTCACAGGATTCTTTATTCTGTTTATATTTCATTAAGTTCATTTCATTCGGCTCACACACCTGAAACATTCTAAATTTTATGATCCATATCAAAATTTTCGTCGCTATGTTTTGAAAGATCAAATAACGATGATCAACAGGTTATCATTATACAACATGATATACGATATATGATGTTTCGATTGTTTTTTTTCATCTAATTAAAAACAAACGAAACAACAACAACGAAAAAAACCAGATTGAAATCGACAAGGTGTGTTTGTGCTTGTTTTATTCTCTAAATATGAATACAAAATTCAAAATTAAATGTCTATATCGATTGTTGCAACCATCAGACCAAAGAAAAAAAAACAACCAAGCAAACATATTTGATATGTAAATTTATTATTTTATTTTTTCTTGTCTACATTTAAATTTATATGGTATGTAGTTGTTTGTTGTTGATTTTTGGGTATTTAAATTTCAATTTTTTTTTCTTCAAACTATGATGACATGCATAGCTCTGCTTGTGAAAAAATGAATTTATAAATTAACGCAACATGTGAAACAAATGAACAAAAAAAATAAATACACCGCCTACAGACAATGTTTGATGATTAAATTAACCAGTGAACAGGAAAACAGAAAACACCCATATATTTTAAATGTAAAAAAAAGATGCAATGAATGAATGTGGATGTTTTACAACAAAAAAAAACTCAGCCCACCCTATTTGAAAGTGAAAGTGTAATTTTCGGTCTGATGGTTGGTGGTCATTGTGATAAACAACAATTTTTCTTTTGAAATATTTTTTTGAATGGGATGTCTAAAATGAAGCAATGATTGTTCCAGACCAGGATATTGTAACATTATTATGATTATGATGATGATAATGTAGACCACACAACAAGTGTATTTACATGACACTTTTTTTCTTGAAAAAAGAGATCCGGTTATTATATAATCTCTATATATGATGAATTGACGGAACAATAAATCTTTTTTTTTTGTTCAAAAAAATTATGATTTTGATGGCTTGATTTAAGTATTTATGGATTCTATTTTTAGCTGATTCAAATCAATTCATTCATTCATCATTATAATAATCGAAATTATTCGGTATACCGAATCCTTTATCAACATCGGATAAATCGATTTGAAAACGATTTTTTGACCAAGTACGTAACTGAAATATATTATCCGTCCAACGTTCAATAGCTGTTCGTGCTGTGCAGCATTCATTTTCCAATTGTTCAACACTAGCTGGATCATAATTCTGGAATTTGGCCAATTCCATTTGTAATTGTTGTTTTTCTTGCTCTAATTTCATTATATTTTCTTGTAGTTCAGCACGAAGTTTATTTTCATTCACTTGTTGTTGTTGGTTATTATCATCATCGTTATTATTGGTGTGGCTAATAAATGTCGACAATTCATCATCCAATTTTTTTGATTGTTCCTGTAGATCAATGATCAATTGTTCCAGTTTGTTACACTCGGTTAATTTCTATTCGGAAAAAACAACAAAAATCATAATCATATTTTTTTTGGTAAAAAAATTCGATCATTATTTATTTAGTTCTTTTTTTTTGTTCATTGTTATATTGGGGTTATACCTTTTGATATGTTTTACCTGGGAATGACCAAAAATAGGTTGATGTACCAATTTTGTCCGTATCGACAAGATCATCATCGACTAATGAATTCAATATATCTTTAATTGTTTGTGCGGGAATTCCTTTTTCTTTCGAGGCAATTTTTTCTACCTCTTTCAGAACGAAAGCATTTTTCTATTGGAAAAAAACATGCGATATAGAAATCGATGAAACATAAAATTCGTCTTACTTTTTCATGAAAAAATTCTAACAAACGATTTCGTTTTTCTTCTTGTGTTACTTTTTTGCCTTTAGACTATGAATAAAAATTAATTTTTAAATGATTGAAAACCTGGTCAAACTTACCATTTTTGAAACAAAACCAACGCAGAAAGATCATGTAAATTGAGATATACATTCGAATGCAACACCGCGATTTCCGAGAAAAAAAGAATCTTTTTTCGTGACCTGTTCATAAACGTTGTTTCAGTACATGCATGTTGTTTCGATCCGATACTCAAAAAATCTTTTTTTTTTTGCCAAAAAACCAAAGAAATATGGATGATTAATTTGGGAGTTTTTTCAGAAAAAAACAAGGATGGAAACCATCGAAAGTGATTGTAATAAAGCGCTGGAAGATATTCGTGAAAATATTGGTACAGCTAATGCTATAATTATCGAGCAAAAATTATGGCCATCCATACAAAAAACATATAAATCAAATAATTCGGTATGTAAAAAAAATCTTTCGTTTATTGAATCGATGATATTATTTTTAATGTTTGTGTAAATAGAATCCAATTGTGATGAACTATTTTATTGGTTATTATAATGCAATGTATGAAATTATATTCCTAAATTCACAATCAAAAGATCCATATTTAAATTATAGCCGATATGGTTTTGAAACATCATCATCATCATCATCATTATCGTCTGCTGCCAATTTAAATCATAAACTCTTATACAATATTCATATTCGTCTTGGTGATTTATATCGTTATGGTGATTCATATGATAATGCTAAATATTATTATAAACGAGCATTACATTTGGATCCAAGACGTGGATTTGCCTACAATCAATTAGCATTAAGTACACCATTGACAAAAGCCTATCAATGTGTTTATTATTATGTTCGTGCTTTATATTCAACTGAAGAACCGTTTAAAGTTGCCGAATCAAACATTAAAGTGTCCATTTCTCGATTTGATTCTCCGTTGTTCGAAAGATTTCGTCGCCAATCAAATATTTCAATGAGTGATAATGCCATAACTATTGCTTATCCATCTAATGGACAAGAATGGTTTTATTTGGTTGTGATATCCATTCATTTTAATGATTTAAATCTAACACTTGATCTTCTATTGGATCAATTGCTCAAAACTATTGATTGTGATGATGAATCTTTACAATTTGATTATCTTCTTATGAGTTTGGATGTTGCTTTTGATTGGATACTAAAAGGTTTGTGAGAAAAAAAAACGAAAGAATTTTTTTTAATTTTTAAAATCTCAAAATTAATAGATCGTAACAATCAACTGGCCAACGATACCACTTCCACACAAAAAGCTCATTTATTGAATGATAATTTGAAAACGCTCAATGTTTGGTTACTTTCAAATTCCAATACGAACGATAATATTGATGATGATCGAAAAAATGAAACCGATTGTAATATAGGATTAATACATAATACTATACTTAAAGATTTTTCACCATTACGTCAAATTTATGATCAAATGGAATATTATTATGAAACAGAAATGTATCGAATGGATAAACATCGTAAGATTTTAATCTCACGATTAGTGCAAAAATTACAAAAATTTTAATAAAATGTTTGTAAAATCATTGATGATGATGATGATGATATTTAAATAAAAATATATTATGAAACCATTTTAGCTTTTGAATCGAGGTGATCGGGAAATTTCAAAATATTCGAATCATCTTTATCTTGGATTGATAAACGAGATTCCAGGAAATCAATTACCAGCTAAATGACAATGTAGAAATGAATCGAAAAAATAAAATTGTTAATTAAACTTGATTAAAAATTTTGCAAACAAAACATACCAATGGACAGAATTTATGGGCCACTTTATTCAATACCAATTCATATTGACCATTTTCATATTTAATCAGATAACATAGTTCATTATTTGATTTCATATCATTATCATCTACATATGTAGCACCGATTATGCTAACAGCTTGTAAACCATTATCGAACAATGTACCTGTTCCTTCATCACGTGATACGGAAATCTTATTATTATCATTATCATCAGCATTATTATTATTATTATTATTAACAATATTTTTATAGATTTTTCTTTTACAAAAATTTGAATCATTTTTCTTTTTTAAATTTGTTGATTCACGATCTAAATCTGACATGATTAAATCGATCAATTGATTTGGTTGTTCTTCACTTTTGGCCGCTATACGTTTTGATCGTCGTATAGAATTATCATCATTTAGATTGATTTCTTTGTTAGAATCCATGATAAGATAAAAAAATATTGTTGATTTTTGGATAAAATTATCAACAATTTTCAAATCAAATTAATTTAACCAAAATAAAAATAGCCATATGACTTTTTTTGTAACCGTTCATCAATGTCGTTCAATTATATTTGAAAATTGATTAAATGATTTTAATATTAATAAATGAACAATAAAAAAAAATTTACAAATTATGATTATTGTTTTACTTTCGTAAATGGTAAATGAATGACAGTTTTTTCATCAAATGTAATATGTGATTCAAGAAAATTAAATAGAATCTATAGAATTAGAAAAAAGAATATTATTATCAATTTTTTCATTGTAATAGATTATCAACAAGGATTACCTGTGGACAGAATTTTTGTGCCACTTTATTTTCCACAATATCGCATTGATTATTTTCAAATTTAATTACATAACATAGTTTTTTTGTTTGATTTGAATCATCAAGTTCGGTTGCACCGATTACTTTGATTGCTTTTATACCATAATCAAACAATGTTCCAGTTTCTTTATCCGGTTCGACAATTTTCTTATACAGTTTTTTCTGATTGTTTATTTGATGTTTAAAGATTTTATTTTTATTAACATTATTATTTTGGAGATGATGATGATGTAGATGTGAATGATGAATGAGATACATCTAGATTTGGTAATTCATTTGAAACGTATTCATCAGACATGATTTTAGGAAAAGTTTCCTGTTTGTTGAAATCCAATAAAACATTATCATCACCATTCAATATATCTTCGGAAATATCTGGTGCAACTTCAATACTTATATCAACATTATCATCATCATTATCATCGACATTATCAACATCATTATCAATTGAAATACTTTTATTAGATTTATTATTTGGAATTTTTTGTCCATGAAAATGTTCATATTCAATATGTTCCGGTCTTGATAAACGTTTTATGCCACGATTTGCACGTTTAGTTTTTGGCATTAGTCGTAATTCATCTTCACGTTTACGCCAATCACGTACAGATCTTTCAGAAATATTAAAATATCGACTACAGGCACGATTACCATTAATTTTAGCATATTTAACCACTTTAAGTTTAAATTCAGCTGTATAGCTCATACGTTTTGTTGTTGATGATTCCATTATTCATTTTTGTTTGATAAAAATAATATTTCTGAAAAAAATACAATCAAAATGAAAAAATGATTGATCCACGATTCAAAAATCAAAACAAAATTCTGCCAAGTTGTTGTTGTTTTCTTTTTTTGGAACATTCATTGAAAACGTTTCATTTGACCCAAAAAAAAAGAGAAGAAAAGATTAAAAATGAAATCAATATTCAATTAATTTAATTTAATTTAATTTATATTTTCATAATTAAATCTTTTCAATGATTAGAAAATTAAAAAAAAATGAAAACAAAATTTTAAGGTAGATATTTTTTCGCTATATTATTGGATTTCTTTTCGAATGCTTTCGATTGTATTGGTGTATGATGAACATATAATGGATTCAATGCAAATTTTGTATATAATTCATACATTTCAAGAAAAAAATTCTTAATATTATTTTCATCAATACGTGGTGCATTATGTAATAATAGGAATTTAATTCTTGAATTTCCACCAACAAATGCTGTAACAAACCATTCATTAAATTTATCTACACATTTTAGATACATGTTCGGCGTTGTCCATGAATGTTCTTCAACTAGATCCAATGCAGCATGAGCAACAAATTGTGTTAGATAACGATGATCTAGATTAGGATCAGCTCCTTTTGTAGAATATTCCAATTCAAATAATGGATTATCCGATCGACCAACGATGACAAAATAATAGCTAAAACCAGTAACACTCATTGTCGACTTGTGCAACAACAACAAAAAAAACAAAAAGAGAATTCGGCTAAAATGTTGTTAATAATCAATGTGAAGCTACAGGAAAAAACAATAAGAAAACATCGAAATTAAAAGACAAAATTCAAATTTTAAAAGGACAATTTACCGATTCTGTTCGATTTTTGAGTCATCGTTAAAACGCCAGACCTGTCCTATATGAATGTCTATTAATAGTGCGCTTTTTTTTGTTCAATCAGTTTTTTCATCCGAAGCCGATCTTTGATTTTGAAAGATCAATTTAAATCATTTTAAATATGGATTTTCTTGAATATTCTGAAGCTCTTAAAGAAGATCGTGGTGATTTGGTATGTTATTATATCAATGATATGTTGATTTAACTTCATTCAAAATAATTGATAAATAGACTTCTGGACGATTAAAATTGGCAAACACTCAGGTTATATTCAAAAATCATAAAACTGGTAAAGTTGATAATCTTAATATCAATGATATAAAGAAAATATCATGGCAACGTATGGCAGCTGGTTATTGTATTCGGATTATGATGAAAAATGGTCAAGTGTTTCGATATGGTGGCTTCAAAGAACAAGACAAAGAAAAAATCGAGAAATTTGTTTCACAAAACTATGATTTACAGCTGGAAAATGTTGATTTTTCTGTAAAAGGTTGGAATTGGGGTACGGCTAATTTCGAAGGATCAGTATTGAATTTTGATCTAGCATCAAAGAAATCGGATAAAATTGAAAGAGCATTTGAGATTCCATTATCGAATGTTAGTCATTGTACGACGGCTAAAAATGAAGTAACGGTTGAATTTCATCAAAATGATGATGCACCAGTATCTTTGATGGAAATGCGTTTTCATATTCCATCGATCGATGGCACCGATCCTGTACAATTGTTCATGGATCAAGTATTATCCAATGCAAGCATTATACGTGAAACAGGTGAATGTATTGTCATCTTTAAAGAATTACAATGTCTTACACCTCGTGGCCGTTATGATATCAAAATGTTTCCAACATTTATTCAATTACATGGTAAAACATTCGATTATAAGATTCCGATTACATCCGTTCTTCGGTTATTTCAGTTGCCTCATAAGGATAGTCGTCAGATATTTTTTGTCCTTAGTTTAGATCCGCCGATTAAACAAGGTCAAACTAGATATCATTTTCTTATTCTTTTGTTCAACAAAGAGGAAAATATTTCTGTCAATCTTGGCCTGACTACTCAAGAAATCGAAGAAAAATATGATGGAAAATTATCGAAAGCAATGTCCGGTCCATTGTATGAAGTTATATCGAAAATAATGCGCGCTATGATTCAACGAAAAGTTATTTTACCCGATCCATCATTCTCGAAACATATGCCTGCCATTACTTGTTCATATCGTGCTAGTAATGGTTTAATGTATCCATTGGAACGTGGTTTCATCTATCTTCATAAACCACCAGTTCATATTCGTTTTGATGAAATTTCATCAGTCAATTTTGCACGTTCAGGTGGTTCAACACGTTCGTTTGATTTTGAAATCGAAACTAAAACTGCAATGGTTCATACGTTCAGTTCCATTGATAAGGAAGAATATTCGAAATTATATGATTTTGTATCAAATAAAAAATTACGAGTGAAAAATCGTGGTACCGAAACTTTGGAACCTAAAAACGAAGATGAACTTATCGATTCAGATATTGATGATGATGAACCGGATGCATATTTACAACGGGTACGTGAAGAAGGCCGTATTCGTGAAGAAGTTGGTGATTCTGATGAATCGGATGAATTATTCGATCCAGGCGAAGAAGGTGAAGAAGTTGCTGAAGAATTTGATTCGGATGCCAGTTCATCATCATCATCCGATGAAAATGATGAAGATGGTGGTGGTGGTAGTGGTGGTGCTGGTGGCTCAGATGATGAAAAAAAACGAAAAATGAAAAAACATAAGGAAAAACATAAACATCATAAAAAGGCTAAACATTCGACGGATGTTAAAAAAAGTTCAAAGAAAAAGAAAAAAGATGATAATAGACCAAAACGACCACAATCGGCATTCTTTATCTGGATGAATGAAAATCGTGAACGAATCAAAAAAGATAATCCAGGACTTTCATTAACAGAAATTTCGAAAAAAGCTGGCGATCTTTGGAAAGAAATGACAAAAGAAGAAAAAACTAAATACGATGAATTGGCCGCTCGTGCAAAGAAACAATATGAAAAAGAAATGCTCGAATATAAAGCTAGTGGAGGTAAAAGTGATGATGAAAAACCGGCAAAAAAATCGAAAAAACCTGCTGCATCATCATCATCATCGACATCGAAATCACCGATTAAAAGTGGTAGTCAACAATTTAAAAGTAAAGAATATATTAGTTCAGCTGGTTCCGATTCCGATGATGATAGTGATTTAAAATCGGATAATGACAGTGGTAAGAAATCATCGAAAAAATCTAAAACAAATGAAAAATTATCGAAAAAATCTGCCAAAAAAGAAAGTAGTGACGAAGAAGAAGAAGAAGAGGAAGAATTGTCAACACCAAGTGAATCAGAATCAGATTAAAAATTTTTTTAAAAAAATATCATTTATTTTAATTTGTGACCAAATTTTCATTATCATTCAATTTGAAATAAAATAATTTAAAAAACAAACAAAACAATAATTCATAACATATAATTTGTTTGGATTGGCAATTTTGTTAGGGATGAGTATTTAAAGAGGTCTTTCAGTTTTGTATTTAGAAGAAAAATAATTTTGTCACATATATATTTGATAATTAGATCACAAACGAGTTATCTCTTCAACAAGATCATCTTGGTCAATATAAAATGAAGCTGGTCGATTATCGATTGATGTTTGATCGGATCGATTACTATCAACACCTTCATCACTATCATCGATTATTATATTTGATGATTGTTTTGAATGTTCATTATCGTTTGACTTTTTTCGGCTATTATTATTATTATTGTTATTAACAGATATGCTAACTGTGCGAAGATTTTTTTCATCATTATTTTCATGATAATCATTTGTAGCATTATTCGGTATTGATGACATACGTAATAATTTTCGACAATGAACTCGTTGACTAATACGATTACGAATATTTGATTGTAATTTTTTATGTTCTAATAATTTTTTCAATAAAATTTTAATGACCAATACACGGCCATTACGACAGATGGCTAAAAGGCAGGAATTTTTCGAATCATATGAAATAGAAAATATGGCTAAATTTTCAGTGAATTGTGTTAATGTATCATAATATAATGGTATTCCAGTTTCGAGATCACAAATATAGATAGAACCATATTTAGATACAATAAATATAAGGCCAATATAGTTATCACAAACAATATGTGTAGGAATGTCATCAAAATGTATGGATGTTTGATTCGATGATGTTGTTGATGATGATGATTGTGGTGATGTTGTTTCGTTTGGACATTTTTCTTGTTCCTGTTCATGATTATGGTTATGAGAAAAATTCATTGTACGTTGAAATCCATGCAACATAAGATGTTGACTTTTTATTGGACGATTTTTATAATGAGAATTTGGATTGGCCATTGCACTCAATTCTATTATATACAATTTCCATAAATGAATTGTATCACGTTTACAGGCAATCAATAAAATTGAATCATTGGCACTTCCTTCGAAACGATAGCCAACAAATGTGGCTACATGTGCATCAATACATTGGCTAAGTCCATAGGATTTTGAATAAATTTGTACTTTACCACAGATTTCATCTGTAATTAAATAAAATTAATGATTTACAATAAAATGAATTGATTAAACTTACCATCATCAAGATAGAGTGATGTTAATGCCGACCAATATCCATATAATGGATCGATACAATAATCGATAATCTGATATTGTTTAAAATCTTCATTCAATGAAAATATCATTTTTGGTGCATGATCATGTAATGATGAAACATTGGGATTCATAAGTGACCAATGATAAACATCATCTTCGGTTATAATAGCAACTGAATCACTATTGATCCATGTCCAATATAGACATTTATTTGGAAATTGTACAGTACCGAAACAATCATTATCACGTATCGAATAGAAAGCAAGCCAATATTCATTCGATACGGCAATAATATCCTGTTCCGGACTGATTTGTGCACAATTTGTATCAAGATTTGTTTCACAATTAATTAATAAATATTCAAATGGATTGATCAATGTAATAACACTTTGTATCGATAATTGTTGTGCTGGTGATCTATCTCTTCTCATCATTGAATCATCTTTTGAACAAAATTGATTTTGTGGATTTGGATAAGGATAAGGATTGCGTGCAATTGGATGAGGGAGATCACGAATTTTTGATGTTGAATGTTGTTGATGATGAGGTGGTAATGGACGGATAGGTGTTGTTGGAAATGGTATCGAACGTATTGATGATCTTGATGATGACGATGAAGATGATTGTGATGGATCAACATTCCAATCACCACTAGCTGATGTTGATGATGATGAATAGAATGATGATGAATTTATTGGTGATTGATTCATAATGAATGATTGAAATGAATTATTATCTGATTGCATTGATGGTGAAGGCCATCGATGACTATTTTGTAGATGATGATGATGATGATGGTTTGGATGATGTCGACGTCCACTAAACGTATTGAACGGTGATGGTGTTGATCCACGATGATGACGATTATGATTATGATTATTATTGTTTGATTGATAGATTCGATGAAAACATGATATCCATTTACTACTGGTCATTTTAACCTGATTCCAGCATACATCATTGATTTTAATATTATAATCAAGTAGCTGTCAAAAAAAAGAAATAATGAAATTTATTGAAAAATCAATTTCATAAAAAAAACATACATTGAAAAGGGGCGATACACGTATCGCCTGATGTGGTTGTTGATTTGGTTGATCTTTCATGGCGAACATTCAATCATTATCTGATTCCAGAAATGGAAACAACAAAAAAAAATTGTATCAAAAAAAACTAAATCAAAGTGGACGGGAGTTATTCGATTCAAAAAAATAGTTTTTCTCTTCTCTTCTGTTTAAATGACAAAAGATAAAAGTGGCGGGGGTGAAAGAAGATTACAAAAATCAAAACAAATTCAATTCAAATATTTTATTGTTGTTGCTGATGATCATTAGGGCTATGGATGATGATCAGTGGTAATATTTTTTTTGGCATTCATTTCAATTTTTTCGAAGAAGAAGAAGAAATCTAAAAATAAACAATTACTTAATAGTATGATATTCAAAGAAGTAGGAGTATGAATATTTTTTTTTCAATATTTTAAAATAAACTTGTTTTTTTTCCAACTTGCATTAAAGTAAATTATTTTGACAAAGTATTATGAACAAATGAAGGATGGATGGTAGATGACAATGGAAATGATAATGATAAAATTTTCAATGCCAATGATGAAGTGGAAATTTTTTTTTCTTTTGACATTTAAAAGATTAAATCAAAGATTTGTTATTCTTTTTTTCTCAATTTAAACATTCAATTCTTTGTTGTTGAAATCATTGATAACTTTGACAACATCGAGTTAGAGGGAGAGAGAGAGAAAAAATAAACAAAAGAACATCGTCATTTAACATTAAAATGGATTTTTTTTTGGTAATAACGATAATTAACTTTTATTGATTGATTAATCAGAAAAAAAATTAACAAAGCATCATCATCATCAATATTGCTAAATAGCATCAGTTGGCTCATAAAAATGTTTACAATGAAAAAAAAAATTACAGAAACTCAAATGTCGATTCCTAGATGGCGATAGCAAGCTTGAAAAAATAATTCAAATTTATCAAGAATTATTTTGAAAAAACAAAATCCAATTTAAATCAAGGTGAATCAAAAATAAAAAAATAATTTCCACTTGTTCCAATCGAACAAGTTACCGACATTCAACATGTTTTACAAATTGAACATACGCAATTCATTTATTCATCGGATTAATCGAATTGATTGATTGATTGATTAATGATCGTAATCCAAAATCAAATACAATAACCTTGTTTTTTTAACAAAATCAAAACGGAATAGAAATCCAAAAACAACAACCAAAAAATATGGGAGTTTTTTTATATTTCTTCATTACTTTTTCACTCTTTAAATTTTCGTTTTTTCAATGTTTCAATTTCCATCATAATCATCATCATCATCATCAATATTCGACCGACTACGAATACAAATGATGTGAATCCAAAGTTAACAAACAACAAAAAAAAAAAAGTTGTTCGTCATGACCTGAAACAACTCAAACTTAGACTCGATGAGGATGATGATGATGAAAATTATGTTCATTTGTCGGTAAAAAAAAAACTCGTGTATTGGTTTTGTTTTTGTTGTTTTTTTCGCTTTGCCCTCGAACATATTTGTAATGTAGAGCATATACACACTCTATGTCTGTCCTGGAACAGCTTGATTTTTTCAACATGGGATAATTGATGACAACAACATCGATAGCAATAACAACAGCTGCTATTTGTTAAAACAAAAGGCAACAAACTAAGGGCCCTGCCATATCAATATATATAGTGTATGTGTTTGTCGAATGTCATCTTGCTATGAATCAAAAAAAAAATCATCGAAAATGATGAAAAAAAACGGGCTTGCCTTTCTTGATCACAATAATCTTCAAAGAAGTTCCGAAGATTTTTTTTCAGTTTAGCGAAAAATATGAAAAAATCATAGAGAAACGAGTAAATGGAAACTAAGCTTCCATATTTGTATGTTAATTATTTTTTTTTCTTTCAAACATTTTTCAAAGTCAACAAGGCTCAGGAAAAAAAACTTGTATTAAAATACTTGAATACAAGTATGTGTTGTTCCAGAAAAAAAAAGTTTTTCCACTTGTTGTTCCAAAAAATATCGGTTGATGGTGGTGGAAACATAAATTTTCTTTTTCGTCAAGTTTTTCGCAATATAATTTTCATTATGTCCATGAACCATCATTCACTTGAGTTGAACTTCGTTCGTGTGTTTCTCTCTCTTTTTTTCGTTCGTGCGTTCGTTTGGCAATTGCCCATTAACCATGATTATTTCGTTCGTGGCGGATGATGATGATGATGATAATGATAACATGGCGCCCGTAATATTTTTCATTAGCGAAATTTTTCTCTCTTTTCTCATCGCCGACAACAACGACGACGACGATGTCGACGTCGACGGCGGGAGTATGTGAAAATTGATCTTGGAACACGATGAAAAGTAATATAAAATGCTTAAAGTAAAAATCGTTCATTCAGTTTCACTATCGCATAAGTCAATCAATCAACAATAACAAAATGGAAATGTTTCTCAATGCCATTTACGAACAACAACAACAACAACAACAACAAGACTGAAAATGAAAAATGGGCCTCGAGTGTTATATATTTTTCGTCATTCAATTTTGAATTATCGTCAAGTACTGTTCATTTGTCATACAAAATATTCGCTCAATGCATAGCGGTTTTTCAACAATTTCGAGGTTGAACTCTTTTTTTTCCACCATCGATATTTCATTATTTCTAAGTAAGCAAAAAAAAGAGTAAAAGTTAGTAATGAAAACGAAAATTTACGAAGGCAACTAACAATCATCATCCGAATATGATTAAATTATCTCACCCGACGACAACGGATAAAGACGCCAAAATGGTTAAAAACACTTCCTTGAAATGATAACGTTGTGGTGTGAAGCGATTGGTAACAAATTGCACGGTATTTTAAATCAAATCAGTCGATGAATAATGATGAGATTTACATAAAGGAAATCAAAAAAATAAAAAAATTAAAAAATTTGATTTTGATTTTGAAAAAAAGGCCATACCATTCATACACACACATTACGGTCATTATTTTTTTTCCATGTTTTTCGAGTTTTCAAGAAGGATGTTGAAATCATTTCGATACCGGATACCGTTATTTTTTACGGCTACAACAAAGATAATGATGGAAAGATAAGCCGAAAGGAATAAAACAGGATGGGAGGTGTGTGTGTGTTTGTCATTTTTGATTTTTCACCAAATGACGAAAATGAAATATCTGTTGTTGTTGTTGTTGTTGTTTTCGAATGAAAAAACCCCAAATAATCAATGATGATGGTGGTAACAAAAAACCAACAACAACAACAGCAACAAAATTAATTGGGTTGTTGTTATCGTTGTGGTTTTATTTCACAATCTCAAATCATATTTAAAACGGAAATCATAATAACAACAACAAGTTGTCGGTATGTGTCGCGATCACAAGAAATAGGATTATATTGAGGGGGAAGATAATGAGCAAAAAAAAAAAAAGATTTATCGGTGCGTCCGTTTTTTACTTGTTTGTCCATTTGTTGTTGTTGTTGTTGTTTACTTGTTGTTTATGGTTAAAATGGAGTATGAAGAAATTCAATCAACGGAAATGATAATTTCATGAAAAGTGTTGATGAAAAATCATCATAAAAATCCTTGTAAATAAAAAAAAATTTCGGTTGACGATAAATAATTTTTTAAAATGGAAATTTTTAAAAAAGTTTTTTCGCTTTTAGAATCTTATCATTCGAAAAAGAAGATCTGAATTCTAGAAACAAGGATGGACGAATGAAAAATCGATAGTATCGATAGGAAATTGTTATTTTTTTCGTTTTATAAAAAATTACTCAATAACTGTGCATGTGTTTATACAACTAGGGGGAACAGGAAATTTTTCGTTTGAAAAAAAACGAAAAATCATTTCTTTTTTTCTGTTACAACCAAACAGAAAATAAACTAACCAAACCGACCACCATCAAATCAATCCATGCACACAGCAAAAGAAATACAAGCCATACAACAATTCTCGACAATTCAAGGCAATCGACTATTTTTTGTCTCGATTGTCGTCATCGAAAACGACCGCCGATTCAAACGATATCGTATTTTTTTTTTAGTTTTGTTCGTCAAACTACCAGCTAAAATGGGAAACAAAAAATTTACAGCAAATAAGCGAAAAAAGAGAGAAAACATTCGACAAATTCGACATGAACAAAAATGATTATGAATATCATCATCATCAATATATACGGGCGTGGGCAAAATCTACATCCAAAAAAAAACGGCGAATCGAAATTGTTGAACAAAATGAATTTCGTTTCGTTTTTTCGTTTTGATATAACGTTTTCGTTTCGTTGAAAGAATTTAAATTCAAATGAAAGTGAGAAAAAGGTTTTGGTCAAGGTTGTTTGATATGGACGGTTTTTTTCTGGAATTCTTTATGGTATAGAAATACATCGATAAAGATACCGAATAAAAAACAAAAATCATTTTATATTCCAATTCAAATTCAAATTTTCATATGATTGACACCTGTTGTTCAAATACACATTCAATCGGTATCCGTGCAACAATTTGCATACATTTTGACATTTTTTTGTCAAAATCATTATTCAAACTATTTTATTCGGGCAACATTTTTTTCTTCATTTTCATTAGTCGTAAATGAAACACCTGCTCGTTGCTACTGATGCTGCTCGATTGGATCTCTCTTTTCTTTTGCATTATTTCCAATCAACTAGCTAATTATTTAAATAGATTTGAATAGCTATGATATATTCGATACGATTGACAAAATGATGATCATGGTACAATGATAATAATGATCAAAAGAAAGAAAAATGTCCACGAATTCATCATCGTCGATACATACTATTCATACAAACACACTTACCATAACAAGTTTTACTTGCTTTTTTTTGCCATTCATTATTTATTGAGTAACGCTATTTCCACAACCGTTGTTTCAATACTGTTATGTTGTTGTATGAACGGTTTGTGTATATTGCCGTTGTGTATATATTTTATCATTATACAGTTACCCTGGCCATTTTTTTATTAATTCATCATAAATAAATGAACAAACGGGATATTACTTTTTACGTGTTTTTCTTTTTTGAACAATGACCATGATAATGGGCAACAACAACAACGACAACAACGATGATGATGGATCTAAATATCTTTAAAATTAATTTTTCTTATCATCGGGATAAACAACAGCGACACATATTATATGAATGGTGATGTAGAATATTCGAATGTTTTTTTTTGTTTGTTATCGGATAGTTCGATAACAAAAATATCAATCTTTTTTTTGTTCAAAATCAATCAGTGTTTGTCCGTTTTTTTTTCTCTTTTTTAATCACTTTTTTCTTTCGATTTCTAACTTGATTGAAATTCCCATTCCAACCAAACCAACCAACTTAATATTCGTGTAACCAGCCATTTTTTTTTGTTGTCTAAGTTTATCCCATGATCACCATTTATAAATTATAATCATCATCATTATCGTTAACATTGAACAACAACAACAACAACAACAACAGCAATTTGAATGATGATTTTGTGAAAATAGAAAAAAATGGCCATTCATTCGATTTATTCGGCCACCATCATCACCACTACCAATAGTTGTCCAACAACAACAACACCGACCGATATCTACCGACGACGATAAAGTAAAGGAAAGTAACGAAAAAAAAATAAAAATTTTCAATAACAGCATCTCTTTTCTGTTGAATGATGATGATGGACAGAAATGGCAAAGAAAACATAAAAAGTGAAAGTGGAAGAGAGAGAGAAAGCGGTGATGGTTTTCATTTTTTTTAAATGATTGACAAACGAATATAGGAGAAAGAAAGAGAGAAACGAAATTCAAACGTCATCCGCATCTTTCGAAACTTGAATTAATTGTTGGACACGGACCATCATCATCATCATCATCATTATTATTATCATCCAACCAACCAAACATCAGCAACAACAACAACATTATTGTTGATCCGTCGTTGATAAAAAAAAAGCTCAAGCAACAAGTGTTGTTATTGTGTTGTGTGTGTGTATGTATGGGCGCACCGTTTACGCGCGGGATTGGATTGTTGAAATTGCAAAACAACGAAAAGAAAAAAACAAACGTAAAACGTAAAGCGCGCGCACACACGCAACGCCAACACGTTACACGCACGCAAACATACATTTTGGTAAAATTGAAAATTAAAAGAGAAAATTAAGGAATTCGGAAAAGAAATTTTTTGGAAAAAGAGAGAGAAAAAAAAGACTTGAATAATTTGTTGTTTTTTTTTGCATGACGACCGATTTTTTTTTCGTTTTGAAAACAGCGTCCTTGCGTTTTGTTACGACGACGACGACGACGACGATAATTTTCGTTGCCACAATTTTCTTCTTCTGATTATCATCTTCAACATTTTGCCATTTTGCCATTTTGAAATGTGTGCGCTTTATTTTGTGATAATTTTCGGGTAATAATATTTTCCCGGGATAATTTCTGATCAATGTTTTTTTTTGTTGTTGTAAATTTAGCGCTTTTTTTCCATCAAGACACTTGTATCACATTTTTTTTTGATGCACAAAAAAAAATCCGTGTGATTGGTTGGTTGATTGTGAGTTGGAACACAACAACAGCCAAAAAAAAATGATTAAAATTGATGATTAGTTTTGATGGAATAGTGGTTAATAATTTTGTTATCATCATCATCATCATATGGTGGTAGTATTTGGTAGTGGTGGTTGTTTGTTGTCGGTTGCTGCTGCTGTTACCATTGAAAATTATCAATCCAATTCCAGAGAGAGAGAGAGAGAGAGAGAGAGAGAGAGAGAGAGAAAGTAAAAAGGACCAGAGAAAAAATAGAGAGAAGATTTCGTTTTTTTTTTTTTTTTGAAGATCATGGACCATACACACACACATGTGCACATGACCATCAACAACAACAACAACGATAACGACGATAATAATCAAACGGCAAACATTGTTATTGATGAGAGAGAAAGAACCCGGAGATATTGATAGTTTCGGGTTTTAGTCGACAACGACCATCATCATTTATTATTATCATCAACCAACATTTGGCCATTTGATGATTGGTGTTTGTTTCGGTCTGTGTTTCTGTGTCTGTTTTTTTTGTTTATCATAAGCTCAACACTTGATCAACGGAATCTCCATTTTTTTTGCTAACCCAAAAATTTGTGCGGGTAAATTTTTCTCGATTGACGATGATGATGATAACAAACAAAAAAATAAAATCTTTGTATCATCATTTCTCTAATATTGATATTCTTTTTCTTTATTTGTTTGTTTTTTTTTTGAAAATAGATTTTCTTCGATCATCATCATCGATTGATCAATAGCATCATCATCATAATTATCATCATCATCAATTTCAGTTACCACTACTGCATATGTGATTTTACAACGTTTATTAATTTTCTGTCTTTTGACGATAATCAACAATTGAAACGACTACGACGACGACGACGACCATAAGTCACCAAGAAGATAATTTACAAACAAAAAAAAAAATAAATTTGTCGGTTTTGTTGTTGTCGTCAATAATTTTCGTCATTTTTTTCCGCCAACACCACCACCACCACCACTATATCACTCTCTCCTGTTTTGCTTTACCACCAGTTGTTGTTGTTGTTGTTGGATTTTTTTTATATTTGATATATCGAAATTCATCGAACCAAAAAAAAACTATTACAACCACTTGTTGATGTCGTCGTATTATTTTTATTTTATTTTGATGATGATTTGTGTTGTTTTGATTGTTCAGTGTGCAAATGATGTTTGTTGATTTCCATCATCATCATCATTGTTGTTGTGGTTGTTGAATCTAAAATCGAATAAGAATATTTCAATAATAATCATGGATCGAAGAAAAAAACAAAATTAATTAATTAAAAAAGAAAAACAAGACTGATCAATGTTTTGTGATAATCATCATCAAAGATATCAAATTCTTGATGATAAATTATGACTGAAATTGTTTTATCATCATCATCATCATTAACAAATAATAATCATCAATCGAATACAATCATAATGTCATCACAATCATCACCGGACACAAGTCCACAACATCCATGGCCAATGGGTATGTTTGTTTTTTTTTCGAAAAAAAGATTCCTTGAATCTTTTTTTTCCGTTGTTTTTGAAAACATTTTTCCGGAAATTTTCCTCTATAGAATTCGAAGGTTTTTTTTGTGTTACATAATCCAGTTTTTGATGATATTTTAGTATTTTTGTTTCCCGATGATAATTAATAATTTTTTGGTAGAAATACGCCTCCCTTATCGAAATATAGGTGTTGTTTTCAGTTTAAGTTTTTGTTTTTCTAGAAAAATCAATCAATTAATTAATTAATTGATAACGGTAAATTAATTATCTACTGTTACTTTCATCATTTAATTTTCATTTTTTTTAATGATAAATGTTAATTACTGAATGCGATGTTTTCGTAACCGGTTTTTTTTTGTGTTTTGTTTCAATCTTGAAATCCATTCATCAATTTCATTTTTGTTGAATTTTTCGAATTATCAATCCGATATATCCATGATCTTGAATAATAATTATCATTTTGAATCATTTTTTTTTCACTATCAAAAATCATGATAACGTTTGACCGTGGATAATCATTACTGCTTATGTGATGTTTTCCTGTTCGAAAAAATTTCTCTTTTCTTTGGAAATTTTTTTTTGTTTTTGTTGTTGACCGATTTGAATTAGTTTAGAAAAGTTTTTTTCGACTTATACGGACATATTATTATGCAAAAAAGAAAGAAAGAATAAATGTTCAATGCAATATTATACTTTCACTCAACAACAACAACAAACATTTGACCATTCGGACTATATTTTTTCCCCCGACCGTTCTCTTTTGTCCGATTTTTGAATAAAGTTTTTTTTTCAATAAAGAGAAAATTTTTCGAGAAAAAAAAATTCAAGGTCTTTTTCGGTATCAATCAACCAGATGATAGAAATATCTTCAACTCTTTCCCTTTCATTTCAAATTGATCGAAAAAAATAATAAGAAACCCCAGAAGGCAACGAAAAATCGAACGAAAAAACAAAATATGGAGAATGTATACATAGAAAAAACATTTGGTTAATACCAACTGCTGCTGCTTCTGGTTGCCATAATAATTCTTATATATTTCATGATGATTGTATACCCGCGCTCGCGAACGAATATTTGCTGCAGCTGTCCCGAACTTTTTCTTTGGACACACCATGTTGATAATTTCTCAATAAATTCTTCTCTTTTTTTTTATCTATAAAGACATGTGTGTAATGTGTAGTCAAGCGTATGTGTTCTGTGTTTTTATTTATTCGTATGAAACGGGCTATTGAATTTTCGTTCCAAATGTCTATGGGCAACAAGAAAGATCGTTTGTTGTTGCTGTTGTTGTTGTTCAGAGTTTGCAAATGGCCAACACGGGTTTTGTTCAAATCGAAATCTCGTGCTTCATGTTTTTTTTCCCAACTTGTTGCTGGCTATAGCGAACCACTTCCACATTCATCCATCCATTTTTTGATGATGATTTGACCTCGATGTTTTCGTTTTTCGTTTTTCGATCATTTTAGTTTTTGTTCTTCTGTTTCCACTGGTGAATGCAAAAAAAAAAGTTAATTATTCTCTTGATTTTTTTTCCAAATGATGATGATGATGAGGCTCAAAAACACGGTCATGTGTATCCTCTGTCTTTTTGGGTAATAACTTTTGATGATGATGATGATGATAAGTTTTCGTTCTTCGTCGAAACGATAACTTTTTTTCGGGTTTGGTGATGATGATGGTTTACCATTTTTTTTTCAATGGCCCCTGCTATACGAAAATTTTCATCCAATCAAATGATGATAACGTTATAGATACAGAAAAAAAGCTGGTTGATCGGTTTGTTGGTTGTAGAACCGAACCCCGAAATTTTCTTCTGCCTCTCGATTCTATTTATTTTCGAAATGACCGAAGCTGACTATTTGGACACATTTGATTACTATGATGATGACGATGATTAACTAGCTATAGTCGGCAGTTGACTGGCTGACCTGACTAACTGACTGACTGATGATTATGGGCCCCGTACAATTTCTCATTTTCAAAGTTTTCTTGTTTCTAGTTTCTAGTTTAATGTGTAAAAATCTCATCAAGTGTCGGGTCAAATCTTATCACACGGCACACATATACCGTGTACGATGATGATGATGACCGATTCACGACCTCTGACCATTTTTATATATAGGAATTTTCATCGTTGTTTTTAAGAAAACTTTAGATAATGATGAGGGTGGAATATCAACTTTTTTTTTGGCGAATTCCAAATTGGGTCCGTTTTTTTTTCTATTTTGGAAAAAAATTAAGGGCGGATATTTCATTTGTTACGGTGATTTTACACACACACAATCGATAATGATGATGATTTTTGTGGGCCATTTTTAATTATTAATCTAAAACGAAACGAACTAACAAAAAAAGAAAAATGAAAATATAACGGAAATAAACTCACTCACTCTGTCTGTCTGCCTGCCTGTAATGCTATGGATGATTGCCATTGTCGGTCAAATATTATAGAATGAAATATTTTAGTAGGTTGTTGTGTTTGGCAAAATTTCCGATTTAAAATTTTGAAATTGTAGGCGGGTTTTTTTCACCCAAACATCAACAATAACATCAATTTTTGTCGGTTTTTATTTTGAAAACAATAACCTTGTTTTAGAATCTATTGATTTAATAATACTAATTTTCATTTTTTTTTTTTAATTTAATCCGAAAACAAAAAAATAAATTTATAGTTCCAGTATTGCAAACATTAACCGTTTTATCGGATGGTGAAGAAGAACAAATGGAACAAAAAATGGGTATTGAAAATGGTTTAGGTAATGGTGGATATTCTGTTGGTAATAATAATAATAATACAGTAACGGGTTTATCAATGACTAAAATGGCTATTGATAATGTTGTACAACATCTTCATCAACAACAGCAACAACAACAACAACAACATCAAAGACAATCATTAATTCATAATCAATCAAAACAACATTCATCATCATTATCAAATAGTCAAAAACGTAAAGTTGGACGACCAATTACATCGGTAAAAACGATGAATAGGTTTGTTTGAAAATTTGAATTTTTTTTTTTAATTTCTTTATTTTTTTGACTTTGATTTTTTGTTTTGTTATTTTGTTATTTTCATATTTAAGTAGATCATTTCCAGCTGTAGATGAAATTCGTGCCAAATTAGAAGCAGGTGAATGTTATGTACGACCACGTGCATCAAGTTCATCATCAGATGTTTGGGCATTATTTCAGGAAGTTGCCTATAAAGATAATCATGTATTTACCGGTATTGTACAATGTAAAACATGTCATTTTTTAACACGTTATCATGGCCAAATAACTGGTACATCACATATGCGTCGTCATCATTGTTTTTCATTATTATTTCCAAATTCAACACCAGCTAATCGTAAACCAAAAATCAATAATAATAATAATAATAATGCAATTCCAATACAATCATCAATTAATAATGGAAATAATAATAATCGATCAAATGGTGTCAATACAACAACATTCAATATTTCGGATGCTGATTCAACAACACCAAGAATGTTAAAAAGAATAAAAAAAGATTCAACAACAACAACAACAATAGCCGGACGACAAATATTTAGTAATAATCATTTAAATTTGAATGATACAACAACAGCAACATTATTATCATCACCAACAACAACAACAACAACGTTGAATAATCAAACCACAAATGCTCATATAACTATACATCCAGCATTACCAAAGAAAAAATTTAAAAATCAATCACCTGTTGGTATTAGTGGTGGTGTAATTCACCATGCAACCGATACACGATCATTAATATCGAATGGTGGTATGGCCGTTACAATGACAACCAAATCACCATCACCATCATCATCATCGGCATCATCATCATCATCAGCATCATCACAATCAATGTTACATCCACGATCATCGAATAATAATGGATATAATTCACCATCATCATCAGCAACAACAGCAACAAATACGACTACAATAAATGGTCAACGAAATATACAGCATATTCGTCAAGATCTTCGTGAACGAATTGTACAATTTTGTGCTGAAGAATTAATACCATTACAATCGATTATTAGTGATTCATTTAAATCTATATTACAATCTTATCTTCGTCTTTGTACACAACAAGTTTTACAACAATTTTATCAACAGCCACAACTTTTAAATGTTGCAACAACATTATCATCTTGTATAAATCATCTTCCAGTACAATCACCCGATCTAGAACAATTACAATCATATCAATTGCAATTATATAGACAATGTTTAGATCGTATTCGATCGGATATCAATACGAATCTTGATGAAAATCCAGGCTCAGCTTTAGTCTGTGATTCGGATAATGATGCCTGTATAATGTCTGTACATTATGTGGATTCACGTTGGCAATTAACTGAAGCTATTCTTTCGGCATCCGGTATGGTTGTCGATATTAATCGATTTGTTGCTCGTACTCTTGATGATTATAATCTTCAAGATCGTAAAAAATTAGGTAAATTTACATTCGTATCGCATGGAGGTCAATTTGGTGGCGTATCCGTTTGTCTTAGTTCGATGGCACATATTGTCGATAAAGTAGTGGAAGAATCGATGGCAATCGTAACCGATAATGAAGATTCTTCACATCCATTATTAGAACTATTCGATTCATGCCATAATATTGCTATTCGTTTAAATTTACAGCCAATAATTGAACAGGCTAATCCATATGATGTTGATTGGATTGGTAAATATGAACTATTGAAAGCAATCGATGATAATAGCCAATCGATTGATGATCAAGATAAATCAATTGATTTTAAATTAATATCCATATTGATCAAATTATTGGAACCATTTCGTACGGCATCAAATGAATTAAGACAATGTTCAAATCATCCAACACTTTGTCATGTATTGTTATATTTTTATAAATTGAAAAAAGTTTTATCATCCACACAACATATAACTGGCCTTATAAATAATAATAATAATAATAACCAGAATAAGAATATAAATAATAATAATCATAATGCAAGACGAAATAGTAAATCAACGAAAAAAATGAAAAATAATACAACAAGTAGTGAATCGGATTCTGATTCGAATGAAGAAAAAGAAACATTTGATTCATTGAATAATAATACGGGTGATAAAAATAATGATGAAAAATCAAACAAAAATGATGACGATAATGATGGTGATGATGATGATGATGTTGATGAGAATAAAGATCAAATAAATCTAAATCGATTAATACAAAATCTTCGACAAGCATTAATGGATAATTTAGAAAAATATTATAAAGTACAATCATTGCATAGGATAGCAACATTTTTATGGCCAAATTTTCGATTATTAAAAATGTTAACATCAGATGAACAAAAAGAAGTACATGAAGATGTAAGAAAATTAATACAAACTAGAGTGAAATGTACAAATAATTTAAATAATTCAAATAATGGCCAAATAACAAATGATTGTGGTATTGGTGGTGGTGTCGATAGTCATAATGATGGTGATGATCCAGATAATAATAATAATAATATGGATATATCTAATGGTAATGGCAGTAATGATAATTTGAAAAATAAATCCAAATCAAATTTTGATGAATGGGAAATATTTTCCGATGAAGATCAAGATGAAGTGGATAAATATTTATCCGTACAATTAACATCTTGTTCAGAACATTTTGTATTAAATTGGTGGCGTGAACATTCACAAGAATTTCCAAAATTATCACAACTTGCTAAATGGATATTATCTATACCGGCATCAGTTACAACAAGAGAAAGATTTAAAATTACGAAAAATTGTCAAATTGATGATATGTTATTATTTTTACATTGTAATATGTAAGTTTTAATTAATTATTGTTTTTTATCGAAAAAAATTTTAACATTTTTTTTTCTTTTTATCAGGAAAACTGAAAAATTTGATCTAGCCACATTGAAACGATCATTAAAACAACAATCATCTTCACAATCATCTAAATCAAAAAATAGAAATTCCATCAATTCAAATAATTTTAATGTATCAGCAGCTGCTGTTGCAGCAGCAGCATCTTCAAGTTTAATTGCCAATTAACCAAACTGAAAATCATCATTTTTGTTGTGTTGACCTCATTCATTTTTTTCCAAGAAAAAAAATTGTTCTTCAATATAGAATTTTCCTATTGTAATGATTCCATGTTTTTTTTTGAAAAAATAATTCCGTAGTCATATTCTACAGACATTATTATTCATTTATAACAGAATTTGTTTTTTCTTTTTTTACGAATTCGTAACCAAACACAGAATTGTATTTTCAATTATTTAAATAAAATATATTTTTTTTATTTTTGACCAGATTTTTTTTTTTGTATAGAATTTAAATAATTTTTGTTTTCTTTCGAATAAATAAAATTTTTTTTTTTAACAATGTGATCCACTGTGTAATCATTATGTGAATGGTAAAAAATTTGCAAACATAACGGTACCAAGAATAAAATAACTAAAAAACCATAACTGACGATATGAAATTTTTAAATGATATTTTGTAAATATTAATTTTGATGATAAAAATCGATTTTTTTGTTGATTTTCCAAATGAAATATTGCCCAATATGGCCATGGATTTGAAGATAATAGAAAACGATTAGCAACTTGTATATGCATAAATAATATACAGAATATTGTTAAACATAGTGAATGTATAACAAATGGTAAACATGATTTTGTTTTCATTATATCAATCTTTTTTCGTTTATTCATCAATGAAGATGATGATGATGTATGATGATCATTAATTAATAATGAAACATTCTGATGATATTTATCGATACGAAATATTGATTGAATAAATTGAAAATTTGTATAAAAATATTCATATGATGAATAAAGAATAATGGTAAGAATTGGAATGGCAATAAGAAAATTTGGTAATTGTTTCCATTGATAATATCGTAAAAAACCGATATTCCAATATTTTGCCTGTATTGCTTGATATGATAATGGAATGATGAATGTTGAATTATAACACCAATTTGGTGAAATTTTTTCAGTGATTAAATCATTATTACAGAATAATTTATAAGCATAATATTGGTAAAGTAAAAATGGCACAATGATTATTATCATTAAAACGAAAGTTTTAAATAAATTCTTGAATATCACAAAAATTTTTGTCGAAATATTTTGTTGAAATTTTCGATTTTTATATTCAAATTCAATCCAAATCAAACAAATTTGATAGAATATGATGTAACCAATTGATAAGATTCCTATTCAAATTGTAAATGTAAACAAAAATTAATTGAAACGAGGAAAAAAAAGAAAAAATTATTCATACCATTTGATCTTGTCAATGTACTGAATGCAAATAATAACGATGCCAATAAGGAATTTTGGCCAATATATAAACAATAAAGTGCAGCCAATGTTAATGATGTAAATAATGATTCTGTATAACAGGCTGTAAAAAATATTGATGCTGGATTATAGATGAATAATTCAACAATATTCATAATATCATTATGAATATTGTCATTATCATTATGATTGATAAAAAAATGTCGACTTAATTCATATAGTAAACATGATGATAAACAAAAACAAATCAAATTGATTAGATAGGCTGAAATAATAATCAATGTAATCCAATGAAATTGAATGATTGGTAATGTTATTAACGATAATATTGTAGCAAAATTTCTAATCAACAATGGATATAATGGAAAAAATGCCAACATTTGTTCATCAATATAATGGCCATTCATGGCAATAGTTAGAAAATATTGACCATCCCATGATATGAATGGTTTCATCAACCGAAGAATTATTTGTTCAATCCAGCCATGTTTCGAAGAAAAATGTTTCGAAATTGTTTCATTATGATAAGCATCGGCATGATGATCAACAATCAATTGATCGGCAACAATTGCTATCAATGTTAATTGAATTCTTGATTGTAAACATTTTCTTATTATGATTATTGGCCATGAATTTGAGACCATGGCATTCTAATTTTGGTTTGTTTAGATTTTATCCAAAATCAAATTACGAATAAAGAAAACGAAATAAAATCTCTTGATGTTTTGTTTTTCCAATTCAATTCAAAATTATAAACACATTTTATCGTTTGTTTATTTGGAAAAAAAAGGACATGAGCGGATCTTCGATCAGGATAAAAAAAAACAAAGAATCCACGCGCATGTACCATGAGAAAAAAAAATATAATATCCTTGTTATCATCAATACCACTATCCTTGATTTGGATTAAAGAAGTGGTAGTGATATCATTGATGATGGTAGTTTGGTTCGGTAATTTTTGATTTAACCAAAAGAAAAAAAAACTGTATACACAAAGTGAATGAAAGATATCCATAGAAATACGATGAAATACACAATGCCGAAAAAAAGAAAAAGAAAAAGAAAATGTCCAAATGGTACAACCCAAAATGAAATGTGAATGTTTGAATGGAACAACAAAACGGAATGTTTTTCTTGTCGTCTTCATCGTCGTCGTCGTCGTCGTTGATATTGTCGTTTTAAAAACATAATCATCGTTTGCTGAATGATATGATGGTGGTGGTGGCGGTAATAATGATGATGGCTTCTTTCTTTTTTTTTGCAATGAAAAAGGAACATAGAGAAAAAAAACCACAGGAATGCTGAAGACAAACTTGCTTTTTTTTCGATTTAGATTTTTTTAAAAAAATTCATTGGCTGTTATTAGAGCGAACGATATAACCACCAACCACTTTGTGTGTATTTGTGTGTCTAATCATTTATATAACGAACGTCGTCGTTGTTGTTGTTGTTCATCATCATCATCATTTACCATTTACCATTATCGTTGAAAAAAAAAGTTTTCGCATTTATTCGGTTAATGTTTTTAATGTTGTTGTTGTTGTTGTTATTGTCCAATTTTATAATGTGATAAACTTTAACTATCTTAGATAGATAGATGGATGGATATTGAATTTCATTGTTCTGGCGCCATTTGAAATTTACCGAAAGTTTGTTTTTCTCTATATATAAAAATAGAGTCTGCACACATCAACAATCATTTGAATTTGAATTTGGATTCGGATCGTGTGTTGTTTGCACGGTGTTTTGCAAAGAAACACCAAAAATGTTTTTCAATCGTTGATTTTGTTTTTTTGAATCGAATTTCAAATTTGTTTCATTGGTCATTGCCACTGTGTTTCTTTTTTTTTGGGTTCTGTGTTTGGGCGCCATTCACTACCATTACTGTTGATTGAAAAAGATTTCAAAAAAAATGCGACCAACAATTGAAAAACGTTCGAATGATAATAATGATGATGGTGGTGGGGGTGATGGTGGTAGAAATCAATCTTCACCACAGTCATCATCATCAAAATCTAGTAAAGATTCAATCGATCCATTATCGATGAATACAAATAATCATCAACATCATCATCAAAATAAATCATGGTTAAGAAATCAATTATCAGCATTATTACCATCATCATCATCTAGTCCATCAAAATCAATGTTTTTAATCAATAATAAAACAAATCTAGATTATCATTCAAATTCATCTTGTAAATCATCATCATTAACATCATCAACAATGTCAATGATAATTACAATTTTTATTATAATCATAATAATCATAACAACAATATCATTCAATTCATTTAATCATCTAAGGAATCGTATTGATCATTTGGAACAAAAATATTCATTACTTGAATCAACAATCATCAATAATAATAATTATCATTCATCATCATCATCATCATCATCGAATAAACCTGAATTGATAAAATCATCAAATTTACCTGATGAAACATTCGATCAATTATTAACAGATATAATTGATGAATGGCAATTATATAATAATAATAATAAACGACAAAATAATGATTTTATTATTTCATCAAATTCATATGATGATGTTAATGTTAGTGATCATAATTCAATCAATGTCGACAATGATGATGATGATTTGAAACCAAATATGAAAAAATTTCATAATCGATTTGAACAACTAATACAAATGGTTAGTAGTGATGATGATTTATTTTTTGAACATCTTTTTTTCCGAAGATTTTGTCATTTTTTTTGATCATTTTAAAATTTTTGAAATTCTTTCTTTTTCTTTGAACCAAAAAAAAGAAGATTTTTCATGCTTCAGCCATAGATAATTGATCTTAAAAAAAATTGTACTGACCTTTAACCTCGAAGGCAAATTATAAATATCGTTTGGCCTTCGATATTTTAGCATCGTTTACGATAGAAAAGTAGAAAACTAAACAAACGAAACCACAAATAGTGTGTGTTTACCTTCCTTATAATATCCGAACAAATATATTTTCCAATAAATGATACATCCATCAATCATCGGGAGAGAGAGAGAAAGAGAAAAAAATCGTTGATATCATCATCATCAACATCAATATTGTAGCATTGATAAGGGTCGGCAACTATTCGACAAATATTCGCATTAAATCGAATCAATCAATCATTTTTCTTGATTCGCCCACATTCTTTTTTTTTCTTACATGATAATGATCGGTGTTGTTGTTGTTTGTTTGTTTGTTTTTCTAATCGTTTTTTTTCTCTTTGATTTTCGATTCGATTCAATCGATGAAATCAAAGATGTTCAAGTTTTCGAATTTGGTTGAGCAATATTTTTTTCCATCATCATCATCATCATCACTTGAACAAACACTCCCCACCAGTTATCGTAATATTTATTTGCATTTGAAAATTATCGTTTTTTTTCGTATCTTAAATCAACAAATTGCACAAACACACACACACACACATGATACATTCGATGATGATGACATTAATATCATCATCATTTGATCAAACGAAGATTAGATGTTTTTTCCGAACAGAAAAAAAAACAAAATAAAAATATCATTCGAAAAAAATCATTCGAAAAATTTTATTCGAAAAAAAATTCATTCGAAATATTCATCCAAATAGGACGTATCGTATGGATACCGGAAAACTCCGTAAAATATCGCATTTTTATTTAAAATTCTATACTTGTCTTCCATCATCATCATCATCATCACATAATTATCATTCGAATATAGCGAAAATAGAATCCGGAATTCGAATTTGTTTCAGAATTTTCTTGTCAAAAAAAAAACCTTTCCAATTGTTTCACCGTTTTTTTCTTTGATCCATATTGTTGAATTGAGAAGCAAAAAAACAAAAATTGAATTTTTCAAAATCTTTTGAAAAAATTCAATTCGAATGATGTGCTGATGATAATGATATTTCTGGAAATGGTCACGTTTCAATTTCATTTGGTATCGTGCTTGGCGTGTTTTTTTTCATTCTTTGATTCTTTGGATTTTGATGTTTTATTGAACTCTTCGAAATTCGTGTGTGATCGAAAATGAAAATGTTTTTGTTTCTTCTTCTTTTTCTCGTTTCGATTTTCTTCGAAACCAGAACTCAATAATATCCAAGTCGAAGTAAAACCAACACACAGAGAGAATCATTGTGAAAAAAAACAGGAATTTTTTCAGTTTGAAAAAAATGAAAATTCATTTTCCAGAATAGTTTCCGGAAATTGAGTGAAAAAAAAAGATTCGAAACGAAATGTTTATCCCAAACCAAATTCAAACATTGAATTCAATGTTTTTGTTTTTTGGTTCTGCATAAACCACTCATGAATAACACGATGATTATGATGATGTTTATCATTCCAATTCACCATATGTGAATGTAATCAATATTTTTTAATTAATTTTTGTTTTGATTTTTGGGGTTCTGTTTCTGATTATTAACCATCAGTTTCCAATGAATAAATGAATGATTATAATTGAATTTTGTTTTTTCGCTCGTTGAAGAGGTCATCATCATGGTGATGGTGGTTATTATCGATACAATCGATTCGAATGTTGTCGTTATAGAATAACCTGGAATAACAACAACCGATCATTAAAAAACCGGAATTCATCAGGTTTTGATCAGAGATTATTTATTGGTGCGAAACAATCATTATCGACAACAACAACATTTGATCGATTTTTTTTCGAATCGTAAATTGAATTTAAATTCAAGTTTTTTTTTCACCACCACTCTAATCAAATTCAATCAATGAGAAATTTTTCATTCATTTTTTTTCGAATTCAAATTTACCAAGTGCGGTGTATGGGAATGTCATTCATGATCTACGACGATGATAATAGGTTTTTTTTTGTTTCTGGTTGTAAACCAGAAAAAAATTTCTAGTTCATTAATTTTTGTTTTTGGAGAAAAATTAAATCAAAATCTTTTTCTTCTTCCATTGCTTTAAATTGAAAATGATTTAAATATGAATTGAATAAGAACCAAACGAAACAAGACGAAGAAAACTTTTAATTTTGTTTTCGGATTTGAATTTTTTTTCAAAATAGAAAAAAAACCATTCTTCAAACCATTGCCTGTCCAGGAATAAAGATTCAAGCAAAGTGAACATAAAGTTGAAAAGAAGCTTAAAACAGCCCATTCAAACCGATTATTCCGGTGGAAAAATACAACAAAAAAAAAATATCCGTAATTTTCAATTGCTTTTGTTCCGATTTTCGGCTACAATTTCCGATTCTCTCACAATTCTTTGCAGTGATTTTATTTTTCCTCTCTCTTTGTGTGTGTGTGTGTTCAAATTAACTTGAATGAATTTATTTCGTTTGAATAAATTGCTTCCACACACACACACATTTCACAGAGAATTTTGTCATTATTATTGAATTTTTTTTTCGTTTCGTTTCGTTTTTCCTGATTCCGATAGCCAAAAAAAAACGAAAACGAAAAGACCGAGAGTTGAACAACAACAACAACAGTCATGACACGATTAATTTTGATTAATTTTCAATTTTTTTTTGTTGTTGTTGTTATCGTTTTTTGTTGTTGTTGTTTCAAATGTGTATAAAAATACAACAACAAATAAATAAATAATATTAATTAGCTTGGATTTCAAGCGAAAAACAGAAAAAATCGATGGAATTTTTGCTTCGTTAAGTTTTTTTTTCCGAAAATTTTCGCGATGTTTCCAAAACAAAAAAAAATCCTATACAATGGCAAAAAACTATGGTTTTGTCAAAATTGGTCTGATGATGACGATGATGAAGATAAAAACCAGTCGAATGAATTCATTTCAGTGTCACATTCTATGTATTGTAGAATAACATTGTTACAAAATGAAAAATGAAATGAATGGGAAAAAATTATTATTTATTAGTGAATCGAGAGAGAGAGAATTCAAAGAAACTTTTTTTTTATCTCTGATCTTTTGTTGTTGCTGTTGGATGTTTTGTATTTTTGTTGTTGTTGTTGTTTCGATAACAGGGTTGAATTGGATGATATTCCCATTTGGATTCCCTCAGCCAAAAAAAAAAATGTTTGCTACCAGCAGCCTGGAATTATTAAAATGAGAATCCAAATTTTTTGATCATTGAAATGAACCGAAAACTGAAAACAAAACAAATTTTTTTGTTTTCAGTTTTTCTTTAGGATTCTTTGTTCACAAATGAAATGAAATTCAATTTTGGCAAAAAAAAAGTTTTTCACTTTCCTAATGAATTGAATTCTAATGTTTTGCAAAAGAATTTAGTGAAAGAAAAAGTTTTGGCATTATTTTTCCCAGTGAAATTCTCTTTTTCTTTTCTGAATTGAATTGAACTGAATATGCAATGAAATAAAAGAAAAATTAATTTTTTAAAGTTTTAAAGTTTAAAACAAAACAAAACAGAAAAAAAATTCCCAAAAAATAATAATTGATTCTTATCAGAAAATCAATACTTTTCCTCTGAATGTGTGTACGTCATTTTTGTTTAGCTCTTCTAATCTTTCGGGAAAAAAACATTCATTATTCCGGTTATTCATTTTGTTGACTTTGAACATAAGAATCCTGATGATTTTTATTTCATTCAATTAGCATTTTGAAAAGAAATCCTTTTAACAATTGCAAACAACAAATGGTTGATTTTGAAGTAGAAATTCTGTAAAAAAAAATGCAATCTATAGAAATTGATTTGCATCTTTTCAACACTTTCCATTCTCGTTATTTGGAAAAAAAATTCATTTAAATGATGAAATGAATTTGCCCACCAACGTCGATCAACACACACAAAAAAAAAATATTCTAAAGAATTCTGGATTCTAAATAATGAAAAAAAAATATAAAAATTTCAATTTCAATTGAAATTGATTCCTATTTTGTTCAACAACAACAACAAAATAACAACAAAAGAAGAAGAATTTTCTGTGTGTGGCAATATCATGATGTGATTCTTTGATTCATTCATGATAATGATGATGATGTGTGTGTGTGTGTATGTAAAGTGACGATGAAAAAAAAACGAATTTTTGTTATTTATTGATTGATTGATAAATTTCACACCAAAACAGCAGCTCAATATATATATTCTGGTCGTCAAAAAAAAAATAATGATGATGTTTTCTCTCTCTCTTACTCTCATTCGATGTACATTACATTTTGATAGCGAAATCTGATTCAATTTCCACTATATCAATAATTATGAATGTTTTTTTGGTGATGATATTGATTTTTTTTTCTTTCTTGTTCAATCATTTTAATAGCTTTTCCTTTTCCAAACTAAATGTTTATATTTTCAGTAAAATTCATTGATGATAAATATGGTTAATGTGTTGTGTGTGTGTGTGTGTTTATACGATGTTTGGTTTTGGTTTTGGTTCGATGATGATCATGATGATTGATAGTTTACAGTTATGAAATAAATTGCGAAACAAGAAAAATTTGATGATTTTTTTTTTTGAAATCAATTTTTGAAAAATTCATTGCGATTGAAATTTTGAGATTTTTTCGGCTAAATGAAACAAAATGAAAAGTATAGAAAAAAAATGAAATGAAGTTTATACGATGCAACCATACCATAACTTAACTATCCATCCGTCCACACTTTAATAATGTTTTTTTAAACAAACAAACATTGTGTTTAATGGATACTTTTTAAATGGGATAAAACAACAGACCTGGAAGTCATCATTATTATGGAAAATGTCAATTACACATAATGGCCATTAATATCCTGATTATCGTCATCATTTTTTTTTCAAAGAAATCAAATGATTAATTGTTTTCTGGATTGTTTTCTTTTTTTTTTAAATTTTCTATAGAGTTTTCAACGATTTTTAAACAATTTACAATCACCAATGGCTATACCAAATGACGGCCAAATTCATCAATCATCATCATCATCATTACCGACATCATATGAACAACAAATTTATCGTTTCCGTCGTGAAGCTATTCTACCATTAGGATCATCGAATCAAAATCCTAATAATCAATATGGTGGTGTTGGTGGTGGTGGTGCCAATGGTTTTTCACAATGTATTTGTCCGCCTGGTAAGTAGAATTTTATCAATTTCTTTTTTTTTTTTGGTTTCAATTATCATTTGATGGATGCTTTGCTTGTTTTGACCTTTTTTTCCTGACATTTTTCTCTTCACTTATCTCTTCATTGATGTTCATTCAATTAGCAGTTTTCGGTGACAAATTTTTCTTGTTTTTGTTTTTGAATCTCCGATTTACATGAAGCATTTAATGGTCCTCTTAATCAAGATGATTGTCGTCGTTGTCGTCAGTCAAGATCAGGCCAATAATTGTTTCATTTCCGGACATGAATAATTTTCGAAAATGAATGATGAATTTTGCTTGATTCGTATATGTACTTGTTTGCCATCAATGTTGAATACTTGGGCTTTTTCAAGATTATATTTTTGTTGATATTCCTCATTTAAGATTTGCTTAAGATTCAATCATCATCATCATCATCAATTTGATTCGTAGACAGCGATAAAGACATATTTATAAACACAGCATAGAATGAGAGAAAGAGAGATACGGAGAAATTTTCTGGAAAAATAAAATAAATTCATAATCCATAAGCCTGCCAAAAATTGTAATCTTTTTTCTCTGCTTTTACATTCAGTCATGGTTTTCATCATCATTATCATCATGATAATCATCATCATCATTTTTTTCTGGGATATATTTTCAAGATTTTCAATTTTTGAAAAGCCATTCAAAATTATACATGTTGTTATTTTGATTCGTTTCACGGATGTCATATGTCATGATGTTCTCTCTCTCTCTCTCTCTTGTTTCTGCTCTTGTATATTGCACTGATTTGCTGATTTGCTATGATGATGATGACATTAAAATTTTCCTGATTTTGTTTCTCTGATTCTTTTTGATTAATAATATGGATTTTCTACTTTATTTTTGGATATCATCATCATCATTTTTTGTGACACAATGACGACGTTGATGATGATTATGGCATATTTTGTGTGATATAAGAAAACAAATGTTTTGATTTTTTTTTTTTTTGAAAATGATTGATGTAAAAAAGTTTCAATTTGTTTTTAAATGAAACAAAAAAAATCATTGAAAATTTCACTTTTTCTGGTTATGAGGAATTTTCCCGGAAAATTTTCTTTCTAAAAAGTTTCCACAAACACCGATAAAGGACACTGTTTTCACCTGGCTAAAAAACATCGTTTATCTTTCTTTCTTTTTTTGATGGTTTGATTTCCGATTAATAAAACTTTTGTCTTTTCACTTTCCTGTTCGATTGAAAATGCCATAATTCATTGAACTTTATCGGAAACCAAAAAGTTTAGTGACAATGTTGTGAAACAAAGTTTTTCGCATGTCAAAAAAAGAAAAAGAAAAATTGATTAACTATGAAGAAAACTAAGAAACAATGAATCATTGGTAACCAATCAAATTAATTCGATAAAAAGGATGTAACTTTGTTTTGTTTGTTTTTAATTAACTAGAAATGTTTAATTATAAGCAATGCTTTGTTTGTTTGTTTTTTGTTTGTTTGATGTTGAATTATAGGTTTTTTTGTTTTGTTTTCAATAAGATACCGTATTTTTACGGTTGTTTTTTTTCCAAGAGAATTGTTGGCAATGGAACTTGAATAACCGTGTTATGATGGTAAATTGTTTTAAAAAACATCATCACCATTGTCATGATGATGATGATGAACAAATTGCCTATTATACAATGATGACAATGATGATTGTTATCTCTCTCTCTCCCTATATCCATGATAAATTGATGAAAACATCATCATCATCATTTTTTCCGGGATAAGAATGTAAAATGAGAATGTAGAGAGAGCGAAAGAATGAACAAACAATATCAAATGTTTGATGAGAATTTATTCACATCTGCAGTTCACACATTCAAACAACAGCAACCGACCGACCGAATTGAATTTCAGAATTTGTTTCCATCATTGTCTTCTCGTATTCTATAATGATGCAATGATAAACATTTGAATGTTTAAAAATAAATTCCCTCAATGAAAATTGGATGAGATTTTCATCACCTTGTTTTTGTTTCCACATTTAGTGATAAATGATGATGATGATACTTTGACATCGTTTTTTCTGTTTTTTTGGTTTCTATTTTGAAAACATTTAAAAATTTAAAAATTCAAATAAAAAAAATTCAATGAAATTGATCAAACAAGGGCATCGACATTTATCATTATTCGTTTTGTAATTGAATGAATGATGATTATGTAATTTGTTTTGGATTCAAATTCAATGATGACCAAAACCATCAAATACCATTAGCATCATCATCATCATAATGGTAGATTTGGTTTGCAAATAAGGGAATGATGATGATGATGATTTTGATTGTTTTCCACCATCATCATCATCATTGGAAGAAAAAAAACATTGAAATTGAATCGATTGAATTAATGATAATGGTTTTTTGTTAGTTTGAAAAACAGAGAGAGAGATAGTGAGAGAGAGAGATGAAAAGCATTATTACATCACTCATCATTACAGAGAACAATAAAACAACAACAACAACAGCAGCAATCCAGACAAATAAAAGATTAAATTTGACTTTCAATTTGAAAAAAAACTACACAAAAATGATGATGATAATGATGCTAATTGTGTGTTTGTGCTTTGTTGGTTTTTTTCCGGTTATCATCATAAACATTTGAAATCGATAGAAAAATACAAAACAATTTTGTCTAAAACGAAAAAAAAATTGTTGTTGTTGGTTGGTTGGTGAATAGAATCCGGTAGCAGCCTGGTGCAATCATCTTAATGATTTTTACATTTTGTTTTTTTGTTTTTGTTTTGGTTTTTCGGTTAGTCCATTAGAGATTTATTCACAATGTTGAACAACAGAATAAAAATGGCCGTATCCTGAGAAAAAAATTACCCGTCCGATAAATGCTTTCTTCGGCGGTAAACAAACAAAAAAAACATTGACAAAGAGAGTAGGAAAAATTTCGGGTTATCGGTTAAAATACGATAAAATTTATTGATTATATCATTTAGGGTTAACTTGACTTTTGGAATTTTTTTCTTCTTTTGAATTTTACCAGTTTGTACCGCTGTTTGTTTGTCAAAAGAATCATGATTATATATAGGGAATTCAATGTTGAATTCGTAGAAAATCATGGGCAATTTAGTCGATTATTTTCCCATTCACTGCAGCATGTGTATGGGTGAATGGCATTCGTTTTTGCATTTTTCGCATTTAAATTTTTGAAAATTTCAACCAAAATGACGTTTTCACAAATTCTATGCACACATTTTTCTTTTTCTTTTTCTTTTCTTCGTTCGTTGGTTATTGGTTTCTATTTCAAATCATTTGTTTGATTATGATGTTGATGTTGATGATGATCAAGATAAAGATGTGGAACGTTTTTTCTTCCTATTTGAATAAATTTTTATCACTTTTTTGTTGCTGCTTGAATGAAATTCTTTTTTATTTTTCTTCAATTTTTAGGTCCAAGAGGAAAACGTGGTAAACGTGGATTACCCGGCGAACCGGGTATTGTGGTAAGTTTTTTGCTTTTTTTCAAATTTTACGTTTAGATTCTCTTCTCTTCTATTCAATCTATCTATATCTGTCTTTATTAATGTTATTTTTTTCACTTTCTTTTTTTAATCCTTTACTTCTTCCACTGTAAAACAAATCTAATTTACTAATTAATTACAAAACAAACATTCAATCAGGGTCCACCGGGCAAGCCTGGATTTCCGGTACGATTTTTTCTTTTCTGTTCTTTTAATATTTATATAAAAATCTTTCTTTTCTTTTCTTTTCTCTGCAAATCTTTTCATCTGAATTCTTTTCTTTTTTTTTCATTTGTTTTAAAACTGAAATCTTTTTTCATTTCTTTATTCTTTATTGAATCTCTATCGGAAAACGTTAAATAATTTATTAAATTTTATTTTTACAAAAAACTAAAACCAATGAAGGGAGCCATGGGTATTGATGGTCCTAAAGGAGAACCGGTATGAAATTTTTCTCTAAATATTTTCTCTGTATACTGATGAATCAGCGAAAACCCGAAAGAATTAATTTTTAATTAAATTTTGTAATTTCTTTTGTTGTTGTAAAACTATAGGGCGAAAAAGGTGACAAAGGTGAAAAAGGCGAAAGTGGCCTTGATGTTATTACTACTTCAAAGGTAAGTTTCAATTGTCCAAACATCGAAGGAAACCGTACATTTTAAAATCAACCCAATCATCCTACCTCACAATGACATACACATACAATGGATAGATTTGAGGATTTTTTGTTTTTGTTTTTATTTTTTGCCAATTTTTTTTGTTTTTTGTTTTTACCCGATCATCATTTTTAATATTTGAAAAATAAAGGGTGTCAAACGATCAGTTACAAGATTACGTGGTGGTACACTTGGTTATGCTGAATTAATTGCCATTAAGGTTTGTTGTTTTTTCGTTTCGGAGTAAAAATAACCCTTTATTTTCATCATTTTGTTTGGCTTTTCATTTTCCACACACACACACATGAAAACACACAAACCGAAAACCGAAACCCAGTTTTCCTAATCCGCCTTAACCTGAATAATTAACCAGAAACAAAAATTTGCCTTTCTTTGCTTCTTTGAAATAAACTAATAATGAAAACGTTTTTTCTTTCCTTTAATTATAATCTTTTCCAAATGAAACACACAAACAAAATCCTATTTAATCAAAACTAAACTAAAACTAATCTAAAAAAAGGGACTTGCTTCAATGGGTCTAATTGCTACTCCTCGTGATATACTTTTAATGAAAGTGAGTTACATTGTTTCTTTCTTGTTTGACGGTAACTCTTTCTAATTTTTCCTGTGAAAATTCTGTTTTGTTATTTTGAATCGTTGTTGTTTAAAATTAATTAATTGATTGATTTTTGTCTTTTTTTTCAATGAAAAATTATTAAATAGGGAGAACCTGGACCATCAGGTCCACCTGGTCCACCAGGACTTCCTGGTCCAACTGGTCTACCTGGATTTGATGGCCGTATTGGATTACCTGGTGATCCTGTATGAAATATTTTTTCGTTTATTTGTTTTGGCACAAAATTTTCATTTTTGTTATTTTGTTTTGTTTGAAAATGATAGGGACCTCCTGGAAATCCTGGTCCAATGGGACCGATAGGACCACCTGGACCATTAGGTAAAGATGGATTACCTGGACCAAAGGTTAGTAATATTTTCGTGCAAAAAAAAAATTCTTCTTTTTTTGTTTGTTTGAACACCAAAATTGTATTTGGTTTCTTTCTCTCTACATTTGGTAGTTTTTTTGGGTTTTTTATCATCATCATTTTTCATTTTATAAAAGAAAATCGATTTTTCATTTCATTTTTTTCAACTAAAGATTAGTTTTTTTGTTTTGTTTTTGTTTCCCTTTGGATTTAACACTGTGTGAAATTGAGAGGACTACTATTGGAAAAAAATTGATTGATGTTTTTATCTTTATCTTTTCTTCTTCTTTTATTCCTTTTAATGCTTTCCATTTGGATCGGGTTCGTTCGTTCGATTTTTTTGTTTGTTTGTTTGTGTATTTTTGTATGGATGTTTTGTTGGATGTTGAATGTTTCTTTGTTCCAAAACATAATTTTTTTGTTCTTGGAACCAACAATAATAATAAACAAAGGGAGAAAAAGGTGAAAAAGGTGAACGAGGTTTAACAACAACATTGGATGGTAATGCTTTTCCAACCGGATTTATTGAAGGACCAGCTGGTAAATTTCAAATAATGATACATCACTTATTCATCATCATTATCATCGATTAATGAATTTCTTTTTCTTTTTCTTTAAAAAAAAACTTAAAAAATTATTTCAATAGGTCCACCGGGACCACCAGGTCCTGCCGGTCCTCCCGGCCGTAAGGTATTTTTTTAGTTTAGTTAATAGAATAGTATAGTAGTATAGTGTTAAATAATCACAAATAATAATGATGATAATATCAATGATAATGGATAGGGCGATATTGGTCTACCTGGACCAGCCGGTGAACATGGACAAAAAGGTGAAAAAGGTGATCGTGGTAAACGTGGTAAAAGGGTTTGTATTTATGTTTTTGTCTATGTGGATGTGTCTGTGTGTCTTGTTGTTGGAAAACAAAATTTTCGAAAACAATTTTTTTTTCTGTCATTTAAAAATTTTGGCCAACGGAAAGTGATACAACTTCTTTGTTCGTTCGGTAAGTATATAGCATGTTTGTGTGTGTGTTTGAATGTGGATGTGCAATATTTTTTTTGATTATTAGATTCAATTGACAGTTTATTATTTTCTTTTGGATTTTGTCTTTTGTTTTTTTTTGGTTTCGGTTTTTTTGTTTTTTGATTGAAATTGACATTTTTTCCCTCGATCGCGCAACCCCTCAAAAAAATTGTTTTAAAAACCATTTCAAAATTGTGTTATTGAAATTAATTAACACTTACGAACACACACACTGTATGTATGTATTTATGTCAATCTTCATTATTTTATAAAATTTTTTGTTTTCTATGATTTCGTTGTTTTTTTTGTTTTTTTGTTTTTTTCTTCTTCCTCAAAAATGATCTGATGATCAATTTATTTCATTCATTCATTATGGTTTTTGATTTTTTTGACTATCAAATTCGTTCATTTCATTTCATTTTATTTAAATTAATTAATAATGACGGGAAATGTCAATTTTATTTTATTTTTATCATTTTTCATCATAATGATTTTTTGATGTTTTGTTTTTCTCCGGTCCTTACCCTCGATTTCTCGATTTTTTTTCCGCCATATCGGTTTTTGTTTTGTTTGGAAATACAATAGGGAAATACTGGTGATTTAGGACCACCAGGAATGATGGGTCCACCCGGTTTACCCGGTCCACCTGGTAAAGCTGGTCAAAAAGGTTTGTCATTTGTGATGTTCAATGTTGAAATTTTTGATGTTAACATTATTGTTTTGTTTTTTTCAGGTGATAAAGGTGATCGTGGTGATGGTATTGCCGGCGCTAATATGGCTAAAATGAGTTTTATGAAATCGCCTGATTATGAAGCATTTGCTGATCGTTCTGAATTACCATATGTTCCTGGTCCACCGGGTCCACCTGGACCACCTGTATGTTATGATTTCTTTTAAAAATTCTGATTAATTAATTTCTTTTTTTTTATTTTTCCAATCAGGGACCACGTGGACCACCAGGTCTTAAAGGAGATTCAGGCCAAAAAGGAGAATCAGTATGTTTGTTTAAGTTTAATTTCAAATTAATAGATGGCGTCTGTGTGTTCATTTTGATTAATTTTTTTTTAATTTTTACCCAAAAAAATAGGGTGATAAAGGTGAAAATGGATCAATGGGTTTACCTGGACCACCAGGTCCAAAAGGAGAATCAGCTACAATTAATCCATTGGTTAGTATTTTGGTGATTTTGTTATTATTATTGTTCTACTATGCTCGTTTAACTAACTTTGCTTTCAAACTAAACTAAACTAATCTTATCTGATTATCTTTTCATCCATCTTTTTCTCTTTTTCTCTCTCTCTAATGCTTTCAAAAATAACGGATAAAATTGATTGATTGATTATCAGATTTTAAAACTTTTATTCATTATATTTCTTGATTATTTTTTGTTTTCGAACATCCACACAAAAGACACATCATCTCACTTTTGCAATAATTTTGATTTGTAATTTTTTTTTGGGTTTTTTTTTCTTCAAAAAAATATTCATTCAGGGTCCAATGGGTCCAAAAGGTGATCCTGGACCAACGGTATGTGACTCGTATAGATTAGATTAGTTTAGAATTAGATTTTAATATTTTTAATATGGTTTTTTCCAATTTAAAAAATATTGAAAAATCAGGGTAAACCAGGTAAAAAAGGTATCGGTGAAAAAGGAGATAAAGGTGATCAGGTTAGTGTTTATTTAAAGATTTAAATTGAGAAAAAAAATTGATAATGAAAAAAAAACAAACAAAAGGGTTTACCTGGATTGGATGCACCATGTCCATTGGGTGAAAATGGTCTTCCATTACCTGGTTGTGGTTCACGTATATCACAAGTATGTTGTTAAATTTCCATTATTTTTTTGTCAACTGCGATTACTAATGATGAACCCAATCAATCAATCAATCAGTATACGCATTCGAAAATATCATCATCAACAAATAAACAACCAGATTTTGATTATAATGGTCAAATGATTTCAATGAATAATTTTCTACGAAAACGTCGTCGTCGCCGTCGTTAATATCAATCATCAATATGATTATCATGATTTTGAAATACTGCCATATTCATTCAAAAAATTCAATCATATCGTTGAAAAAAATCTGATCAATTTTTTGTCATTGCTTTGTTTTTTGCTACTCAATTTTTTTCTGTTTCCAAATTCAATTTTCCATATTTACTTTAATGTCGATAGAAATATTTTCTCTTCTCTTTAATAGACATATCAATTTGATTGAATCAAATCCAAAATTAACATATCTTTTGCGTAAGCTTTGCTTTTTCAATTCTCTCTCTTTTCTTTTTTCTTGAAAAAATTTTTGAATTATTAAATTATTCTAATTCTTGGTTTCTTTTTTTCTTCTTCTTTTCAAAAAAATCAACAAAAACAGAATCCAACAGCACAGGCACGTCGTGCACGACATCAAACACATCATAATAATCATCGTTATAATTTCAACCAAAATCATCACAGCAACAACAACAATCGTCGAACAATTGCCTTTGAACAATGATGATGAACCAAATGATGGCCAAAATTCATTTCTATTCATTCATTTCGTTCAAGCAAGCAAGCAAACAAACAAAAATGAAAATAGCAAACCTTTGAATCAAAACCAAAAACCTTTAATTAAATAATTGAATTTTGAATTTTTTTTTTTTTGAAAATTTTTAATCATTCAAAACACATACAACGAAAACTGATAATAAAATGTCAACCTTTTTTTTAAAAAAAAACAAAAATTATATAATTATATACACAAACAAACAGACAGACAATTGAATTTCTTCATATCCACACACACACCAACTCAACCAAACATTTGTTTTATCCTTTTTTTTTTTTTTTGTAAACATTTTTGAATTTCATAATTTCATAAATGTTTCATAATAATAAATATTATATAATTTCAAATTTTTCGGATTCTGTTCTTGGCTTGTTTTGGATATACTTTTGCTTCTGTATGTCTTTTGATTTTCGCCAAAAATTCAATCAAATAAAATCATAAAATCAGATTTGGTTCACAAATCTACATAGATATTGGAAATTTGTCCGGAAAATTAATTTCCAAAACATATTTGAGATAGCCAATTTACAACCAAACCAATGAATCAATCATTTCTTTGATTCAAATGAAAACAACAAAAAAAAATTAAATCAAGATTAACAAACTAACTAACTAACGATAACAATTTATTTATCAAAGAACGATATTTCCATATGGACATTCAATGATTATGATTATATTCGGGTACACCTGTCGTCCATTTCGGGCCACAAAAAAAATATAAAATAATGAATGTTGATTTTTTTTTCTCGCCTTTTTTTCTACATTTTCATTTCATCTTAATATAATTTTCGTGCATGGTATGAATGAATGAATGAATGAATGAATGAATGGTGTTGTTCAATGCCAACAACAATAATAATAATAATAATAATAATATGTGGAAACCTGAATTAAAATATAGATATTTTTTCGCGAACGAAAAAAAAACTGATTACCCATTGATTGCCCATTTATGCCTTTTTTGATTTTTCTTTCTTTGGCTCTTGTTGTTGTTGTTGTTGTTTGATGATGAATTGTGAATGGATATATCCATCATAAATTTTTGTTTTTCTTTATTTATTTCGACGATATGACAGGTAAGATATTTTTTTTAAAAGAAAAAAAAATTGGCCAAAGCAAGAGAAACGTTCATATAATGAAATGAAATGCTTACCTATCTATCTAATTTATCTAACTTTTTTTTTGTTGTTGTTGTTGTTGCTCTGATGAAGAAGTTTTGGAGAAAAAAAAATTTGCACATTTTTTCTCAATTGTTCAGTAGTGATGATGATGATGGTGGTGGAAGATTGAAAATGACCATAGCCAACCAATTATGATGATATAATCTCTCTCTCTCCCTCTCTCCCTCTCTCTATTTGATGCATTTGGCTGGTTTCTCGGTTGATACGCGTGTATGAATTTTGAACAAGAAAAACATGAAAAAAATTATTAAAATTTAAAATTTAAATTTG
Organism: Dermatophagoides pteronyssinus; assembly: GCF_027571235.1. Taxonomy (NCBI): domain Eukaryota; kingdom Metazoa; phylum Arthropoda; class Arachnida; order Sarcoptiformes; family Pyroglyphidae; genus Dermatophagoides; species Dermatophagoides pteronyssinus. The sequence goes on from NW_027461572.1 coordinate 143,943, forward strand.
GAATCAAAAAAAAAAAATTTGAATAACAACAACAAACTAATTGTAGCTCAAACTGAAGAGAATCACAACAAACAAAAAAAAACAACATTCAACAACAAACATCATCATCATCATCAACATAATCATTAATGCAGATGTAATAATGATGAATGGCCGGATATACAATATTAATAGGTAGAATACACCTGTGTGTATGCATGGAATTTATTCAACAACAAAAAATGAAGAAAAATGAAGAATTGTATATGTTAAAAGAAACAAAATTCACACGATCATTCATCGTTCATCGTTCATCATCATCATCATCATCAAGAGGATTTGATGATGATAATCAAGGTCAAATTAGAATTTAATTTCTGTTGTTGTTGTTGAATATAATGTATCCCGACTATAGAAAAACGAAAATCCAAAATAACAACAATTCATTTTCCATCTAGGGTGTGGTGGTTTGTGAAGATTATTTTCGTTTGTTTTGGTGATCAAGCGAAAAAAATTTACAATATGAAAAAAAACCTGTTGAATTTTGGATTGTTTTTTGTTAACCCTCCCCCACCACTTGAATAATGGAAAAAAAAGGTTAAGAAAATTTTTGAAAAATGAAAAAAAATGGTATGTGATAATTGATAGTGATAGTATTGTTTTGAATTAAAAAGGTGGACATTCTTGAATGAATGCAAGATAATTATAATTATATTTTGTGTGTGTGTGAATATCATCAAGACAAGACAAGACAAGAGAAAGAAAAATATCAATGTTATTCCTATGTATTCATCATCATCATTAACCAATAATAATGATGATTATAATATTCACTCTTTTTTTCAATTATCACATGTGAATCTAAAAAAAATGAACAAAACAGAAAACAAAAAAATCAAGTGAAACTTTCAACAAAAAAAGATATATTTCCAAGAATGTCATTTGTTGTTTGACAATTTTTTTTTTTGACAATTTTCAGGATGATGATTATGATTTATTTTTGAATTCAGTGATTCAATGAAATGAATGAATGAATGATTCTTTTTTTGACTGAAAAAAAACTTTCATATTAGAATGACCATTTTGTTCAAAATTTCTGTTTTGATAATAGCGGTCATGGGTCATGGTTCGTTTGATTTTTGTTTGGTACAATTAAACAAAAAAAAAAAATCTTTTGATTTTGGCCATTAAAAAAAATTGTTTTTAGGTTGCAAAACTGACCAACAACACTCGCACACGGACACACACACCTTTTTTCTCTTTATCATCATTTACCATATATACCATATGGCAAATTACAACATTTATAATTTTCATTTCTCCGGTTTAGGTTAGGTTAAATTGAACAACGCCTTTAATGTTTTTTGTATTTTTTAAAAAAATTCTTGCACTTCGTTTTTAAAACATTCATTCATTCATTCATTCCAAACAGTTAAATGATGCAAACATTAATTGATGATTGTTGTTTTCACCCCCCCCCAAAAAAAAGTGATGATAAAATAAACATTTGGCTGTTGATGATGGTAAATGGCAAGAAACAAAAAAATGAATTATGAATTAATTGAACGAAAAAAAAAGATTTTAAAATTTATTGTTGAAAACTTTTTGAAGCGATGCTTTTTGAATGATTACAAGAGAAAAAAAATGGCTTATTGTTTTCGATTCGTTTCATTCATTTATTGATGATGATGATGATTATAGATGGCCCGAAAAAGAAAACCAAACCCGATTAGGTGATTATTATCATCATTCAATGGTTATTATCATCATCATCATCATTTTACTCATAACCCATCCATATATTCATTGATTTTTTTTTCTTTAAATTTTTCAAGCATCCGGAATAGTAAGTAGCATTCGAAGTGTTTGATGGTGAAAGTTTTCATCCGTTGAGAAAACATATTATCACACCTTTTTTTTTGTTTTGTTTTGTTTTGTTAAAATGTTGTCAATGAATTCATTTCAGGAATAATAATATCGAGTGCAAAGTGAGGGTGTAGCGTGTTAAAAAATTTATATTAAAATAAAAAAATCCTTTTTCTCCATTAAATTTGTAATTAATTTGTTGTTGTTGTCCTGGATTGTCGAATAAAAATCTCTTCAATTTCAAAATGAAGTTCAATGATCCAACTGGTTTTTTTTTAAAAGGTAATTTAAGGTGATTAATATTAAGAATGATCAAAAAATGAAAAAAAATTAAACAACTATGAAATATGAATGTCCATTGTTTTCTAAGTAATATAATGTGTATAATCTAACGATAAACATTTTTAATGTCACATAATAATGATTATTATTATTATTATTATTATTACAATCTTAGAGTATACACATATGACCTTTATATGTGTTTTTTTCGTTTAAAATATGTTCAATGTACATTAACAAAAAATCACCACCACCACCACCACCACTATCAACTACCATTTAAAATATATAAAAAAAAATAATCTAACTTTACAACAATAACAACCTTCAACCGACAACTTCAACTACCATTCATTTCAAGTACATCTTGATCATTTGATGATAAAGAAGAAGAAGAAGAAGAAGAAAAAAACCATAGGTTAATAATGATAATGATGTTGAACTTGTCTACAATTCTACAGAGTGTGTGTGAGAGAGAGAGAGAGAGGAAGGGGAAAAAAGAATGAATCAAGAATGTAGTGTAATGTAATGAAATGAAAAATCATCTATCTAATCAGATGTATTTAAGATCAGGGGGGAAAAAAACAATCTTGCTAATAACTGAATGAATGAGTGAACTAGTGAATGATTTTTGTAAATGAAAAAAATCTTGACAAATTATATTATTATTACACATTTTTTTCTGGTCAAAAATTATAGGTTTTTTAAAAAGATTTTCAAAGATTTTAATCAAAATTTTAGTTTTGAAACAAGTGTGGGTGGATAAACAAAAAGGAGAGAAACAAAATTTTGGTAATTGGTAACTGTTCAGGTAATTTATAAAATTCGACAAAAAAATGGTTTTGTAAACACGCTTCACCTATGATGATTATGATCAATATTGGGCAAAAGAAAAAAAAAGATAACTAACCTTAGTTTTATATCATCACCCATATGATTCACCAAAAGAAAAACCACCACCACCACCATTACCATTAACAACATCTAATCATCATTATCATCTTGTATAAGTGTACGGTATGAAAAACTAAGGAAAATTTCTGATCAAAATTATCGTTTGTGTGTATGCGAGTGCCTCCCATTATTATTCCCATATTCTCATCATCATCATTATCATTGTTTTTGATTCAATGAATTGAATTTGAAAATAATAAAAAAACAAAAGAACAAAACTAAGATAGAAATTAAAATCATTTGAAGTTCAAATTTTCGATTAGTTTTTTTATTTTCGTTTTTTCTGGGTTAGGTTAACAAGAGAGGGAGAGATAAGAAAAACAGAACAGAAAAAAACGTGTTGGTGGTAAGCTGCATAAATGCATTTTTCGACCCCCTTTCTTTGCGAAAACAAATTCTTGATTATTTCGTTCGTTGGTTCGTTCGTTCGTTCATTCAAAACAAAGCAAAACAAAAACTTTTTATCATTATCATCACCATCATCATGATTATCAATCGACCAACAAACAACATCCAACCAAATGGGCCAAATGAAATAATAACAGCAGCAGCAGTAATCAAAAATGATCATTATTCGTGAATTTTTCGTCCATTTCTTTCTTGTGTCCAGTCGTTCATCACTAAACAATACAATTTCTTTTTCATGTTGTTTATGGTTCTTTCTTTCTTTCTTTTTTAACTTGAAAAAAAATTCTCTGTAACAAATGAATGAAATGAAATGAAAAAAAATAAATCCAAAGTGAGAAGTCAATTGAACGAACGAACGAAGTAAAAAAATTACAATTTTTTTTTTACATTCATTATGAAAAATCAAGTCACGTTAAACTCATTATCATCATCATCATTTTGGTATATACATTGCAGATTTAATTTCATCTTTCGTTTTTTTTTATTATTATTTCAATTCTCTCATTTGTTGTTGTACATTAAATGTTCGTAGAAATTGTCTTTAATAACTTTTTCGAGATTTACTTTTTTTTTTCGTCGTCGTAGTCGTCGACGTCGTTCTCCTCTTTTTGTCCGTATAAATGGTAATGATGATGATGATGGTTCAGTTCTGTGTATGATGTAATGATTTGATTTTTTGATTTTTAGTTTTGTTTTGTTTTGGAATTAAAAGAAAGAAAACTAACCAAAATACAATGCAAAATATGATCAGTTTTTTTGGTTGTTGCTTGATGGAAAAAAAGCGTAATTAATTTTTTTTTTTTTGGTTTTGGTCGAAAAAAGCCAAGATAAGAATCAATCGATACTCTGATAATGATGATGATGATGATGAAGGAAAGACAATAGAGTAATTATTTTTTTCCAAGAGAAAATTTCTAGAATTTTTTTTCAAGAAAACTTTCAAGACTCAAAAAAAGATTCATATCGAATGATAAACGAATTGAAATTCAATTTTTTTGAATGAAATGAAATGATTCCTTATCTTTTACCGTTTTTTGTTTTTGATCTTCTTCTTCTTTCAGGTTCCAACATTCAAAGATCGAAATATATTTGTCATCATCATCATCGTTGTTGGTCATTTTTCCTCTTCGTAACCACCGTTTTCTCGTTGAAAAAAATTGAATCAGATGAAATGAAAATGTGATGAGAGAATAAAATCAGGTGGAAAAAACTGAACTTTTTTTCTTGTCCATTTATCATCATTATTATGATCAAAAGAAGAAGAAGAAAAAAAATCCCTAATAATTGCTAAATCGTCAAATAAAGTTTAAGGGCAGAAAAAAAACGAAAAATAAATATTAAAAAAAAAAGAAAAATGAAAAAGAAAAAAAATCGATCAATCGATATAATCGATCTGCACTTAGACATGACATGCAATGCACATACACATACACACACACACACAAACCAGGTACATTGTATCATCTCATAACGATCATCAATTTTACCTTCACACAAGGTGTGTTTGATTTGTATTTATTTTGAACGAAAAAAAAGAAAGAAATGTAGCAAAGCAAAATAAAAATAAACTGATAAAATTTCTTCTGAATTTTTCACATTGCTCTTGAAATTGGTTATGAATTTTTGTGAAAATCAATCGATATTTTTTTCACGATGAACACCAGGAAATTATCATATCTGAATTATACAAAATTGCTTTTTTTTTTGGCCAGCTACAACAGCAACAACAGAAATTACATTGTATCATTGAAACATTTTGTTTGTTTGTTTGTTTGTTTAAAATCGATAAGAAAAAATAGCGAAAAAAAAAATTCATTATCGATTCGAAAAAAAAGTTTTTCTTCTTTAAAAATTTCGCATAGTTTAATCGCATTTCACATCTCTCTCTCTCTCTTTTTTTAATGAGAGAAAATGAACTTGCGAATAGAAAATTCCTAAAATAAATTTCTTTGAAAAAAAAATCATCATTATTTAGAATCGATTATCGATATAGTTTATTGCCTAAATATTATTATTGTTAATGATGATAATGATGAAATCTATCAATTGTCAATCAATCAATCAATCAATCGATAAAGTATCGATATAAATAATAGATTAAAATTGTCATGTCCCATTGTCATCATTATCATTATTGTTGGGGAATTTCTATTCTTTTCAATCAAAATTGCTACTAAAAATTGACTTTTCTCTTTCTCTCTCTCTCTCTCTCTCTGATAATCATTAGCTATAATACGATGAAAAAACAAGTTAAAATATTGAAATTTAAGAAAAAAAATCATCATCATTATTCTGTCTGATGATGATTATTTTCAAAAAAAGATAATTTGTTATCATGTTGTTTATTAATTGAATCTTTGAATTAATCCTGTTTTCTTTTTTCTTCTTCTTCTTATTGTTCAATGAGGACAATGTCTTTTCACGTTTTTCTTCTTGATTATCCAATAAATCCGTTCATATATATTTATTATTAAACATGAGTTTTACATCCATCTAAACAACATCACTGGACGCATCTTTTAATTTTTTTTCTTTTGTGTGGATAACAATGATAATCATATTATCCAAATTTATCGATTTAAATCGATCATATTTTTTTTGTTCATTTGAATTCAAAGAAAAAATCGGTTTTTTTTCTGTCTGAATCTTACTGAGAATCCGGTAACAATCAATTTATCCGGGTTATTCAGGATTTTAAGCTTATCATCATTATCATTGTTTTGTGCTATTTTTTTTGAAAAAAATTGATGCAAATCAACATAACAGCAGCTGTATTGCCCTTTACTTCACCTTTTCTTTTCTCCAAATGATTTTTTTTTAAATAAAATTTTTTCTAAAATTAAGAAAAAACAAAATTCTTCAATCAATTTTTGATTGATTTCTTTTTTTCATTTTTTGATTCTCAATAGAATACACAAACACACACACACACATACACAAAGAAATCATCAAAGAATTGAAAAATTTTTCAACAATAACCATTGGAAAATGTTGTCAAACAACAAAAAACGTTCATGTTTTTTTTTGTAACACAAGGGGAGATAAAGAGATGAAGAAATCAGAACAAAAACCCAAGCATACGAACAGCCATTTATATATATTTTTTTGGCCTGCTGTTACTAACGAAATCAATGTTGTTGTTGTTGTTGTTGGCTAGTTTGTGGTGGTTGGTAAAAATGAATAGTGGGACAATGATGAGATGGGGGGAAAAAAAAGACAACCATAGATCTATTTATATGTGTGTTGAGAGAGAGAGAGAACAAAACTTCTAGACAAATCATAGGTCATAGGTTTTTTTAAAGAATTTTGATTTTTTTCTTTACCAGAATCATACTCCAGAGAATGTAAATGTCAAAACTACATTGAAGTTCCTTTTTTGTTTGTTGTTCCAGAAACAATGTTATCTATTAATTAACATTATTAAGTGTAAATAAAAATTCATTTTAAATGAAATATTTTTCATGATGAATGAAAATGATGGACATCATCCATTACCGTTATGTTTTTCTTTCACTGATTTTCATTCAATGACAATCAAAACAAAACAAACAAAGCACACTCAAATACAATGACAACCTTGAACCTATTTTTTTCCCCCGAAAATGGTTCTGACCAAACCAAACCAAACCAAACCAAAACCAAAAACGACTACATTTCCAAATTTAGTAAATGGTAATGGCCATGTTTGTGTGGTTGATTGGTATATTTTTCTGCCTTGTTTCATGATGATGATGAGGATCCATCCATTTCGATATCCGTTATAGTCATTTTATTGATCGATTGTGATCGATCGGTAAAAGTATCCACCCATTTCCTTCCTTTTTTTTCCCCGTTTCCATTCAAACGAAATTTCACCTTCCCCTTGCTTTCACAAAAAAAGCAAAAACCAGATAAAATTAATATATTTCGAACAACAAGAATCATTCAATTTTTTCTCCCAATTCAATTCACTCCACACTTATAATTTAGATATTTTGTTTTTATTCATTTCTTTTCTATTCTTTTCTATGTTGAAACAAATTAATTTTATTTAATTTTCATCATCATCATCATTATTGATTCAATGATTCAATGATATTATAAGGGGAACAAGCAGCAACCAAAAATGAAAACAAAACAAAGAAAAAAGAAAATCCATTGTTATATTGAATATACAATATTGTTCCGTTTGTCGTTTCATCATTAAGTGCAAAGAAGAGGATGGAAACACAAAAAGAAAGAAAAAAGGATGAGGATCACACCAAATGCATTCAAAATATTAGGAAAAAAACAACCGTCATTTTCAACATCATCAACATCATCATCATCATCATCAAAAAAGATGTGCCATGTGTTGTTGTAGTCGAATTGAAAAGAATTGAGAACAGACAGCCTAAAATTCATCAACCATCACCAATGAAAACACTGGGCTGTAACATAAATATAAACCACTACTATCGATAAAATCATTGTTACTATGGGACTTGTGATTGGTTGAAAACAAAAAAATGGTTTTCAACCAAAATGTAGTAGCAGTTTTTTTTATTCTAAATTATCCTGTTACTAAGCGTTCTCTCTCTGTTTCAATTTCCAATCAGCTGAGTTTTTGGATTTTTTTTTCCGTCAATAGAATATTTTTTCAAACATAAATATATGCTACTACCGCTATATACATCTATGTCGTCTGATTTTTCTCTCTCTTTCTCTCTCACTCTTTGTCTGCTATATTTCATCATTTTTATTTCGAACACAATTTCGGGGTTTGGTTCTTTTTATTCGTTTTTTCGGATTTGGCAAAATTGTATATATTTTTGTTGTTGTTGTTGTTGCTTATCTTGTTCTTTGTTCTTGTTATGTGATTTTTTTTTTGATGAAAAATTTTCAAACATCGTAACTCAGTATCTTTGTGTTCAAATACACAAACTTGAATTTTGAATTCGTCTGTTTTTTTTTCATTTTGAAAACCCCCCTTGTATCACACATCATTACATCACCGCACTCATCATCAAAATTCTGCAATTCTTTCAACCAACCACTAAACCTAGTCATTACCTTTGCTTCTACTTTATGAATATCATCTATATATATATGTTTTACTCTGAAACATCATCTTTAAAATCATTTCTTCATTCTTGTTTCTCTTGATTTGACTTCTTTTTTTTCTTCTTCTTCCAAACACCACCACCATTCTCTACATCGAAAATCTTCAATGAGTCTTTTTTTCTCTTCTTCTTTTTTTTTGATTTGTTGTTGGTGGATTCATCTTCTTCTTGTTCTTTAAGAAAGACAAAATCATATCCACAATCAAGGCTGAATCCTGTTTTTTTTTCATCGATGATAATGATGATCATTCTCATATTATGATCATTCATTAGTCATTCAAGTCATCATCAACGTCAAAATCAGTACTGCTGTGTTTTTTTTTAAAAATTCTTTTTGTTTTTGTTGTTGTTGATTTTTATTTTTCTCTAGTGAATCTTTCTACACACACACCAAGATATATAAATTTGTCACAATTTTTTTTTTTGTTGATTTGAATTTTTTTTCTTTCTTCTAAATAATAATTTCATTTTTTTCAAACCATAAAATTCATTGTAAAATCAATCGATGATTATGATACACATGAAAAATTGATTGATTCCCCCCTCTCCAAAACAAAACAAAAAAAATATTGAAAACAAAGTGATTATTGATTCTCAATGTTATAAGATTATTTTCTATATTTGTTAAATGTTTTTTTTTCTTTTGCATTCATTTTAATTCATTTTGTTTGTTAATTTCGTTTCAATTTGAGAATGCCAATTTTGTAATAAAACACACATACAACCGAACACAATTTCATTAAAAATCGATGAAAATTTTATAAATTCTATTCTTTTTTAGCCCTCTGTATGTCACATTTTGGTATGTTGTAACGGTTTTTGTTTTTTGGTCATCACCATTATTAACAATCAAACATCATCATGATTTATTCGTGAATTGTATTAACAACATATCTTTCTTACACACCCACACACACACACACACACTAATACACAAATTTTTAATGTTTTGGCTATGTTCATTGACAATATAGAATACATTTGAAAGATTTGAACAACATAAACTAAAAAAACATTAACAAAAATCCAACCAGGTCGTCGATCTCATTTCAATTCAACAAATAAACAAAAAAAAACAAAATCAAATCAAAATAAAGTATTAATGATAACAATAACAAACAGACATACACACAGGAATTGAATTTTCTTTTTCAAACTCAGGAATTTAACACTTTTTTTTTGTCCGGTTCATTCGCAGAACGTATCCCCCTTCTTCTATTTTCCTCAAAATCAAATACAATTAACAAATGACAATCAATACACAAACAGACGACAAAACGCCCACACACACACATACCATATCGAAGTTTTCTTTTATTTTTTAAAAAATCTTCTGTTTAATTGATTTTTTGTTTTTGTTTCGTAATTTTTTTTCTCACTGATTAATTAACATTGTAATAATTTTTGTTTGTTTGTCAAGTTTTTTTTTAAATTTTTTATAAATGAAGAACATGACCATATTATCATCATTTATTATATCAGAATCGAATGATCAAATTTCATCATTATCAACAAAAAAAACAACAATAAATGATGAAAAAAAGTTTTGTTATCAATCTAAATCGACAACAACAACAACAACAACAACGGCAACAAAACAACAGCCATCATCATCATCATCATTGAAAACATCCATTACTAGTGATATTATTAATAACGATACTAGTAATATTAGTAATAACTGTGTTAAAAGTGTTAATAATAGTGATAATAATCATCTTACTATTAATATTCCATCATTATTATTATCAACAACAACAACATCATCATCATCTTCGGCTTTGGCCTTATGGTCTGATCATTTAAATACAATGACATCGATAGCTTGTAATCAAAGAATGATATCATCATCATCATCATCATTATTATTCGATACGAATAATGTTAATCGTATTGGCCATAAATCATCATCATCAACAACATCATCATCATCATCATCTTCGGCATCGACTACATCAACATCATCGAATGATGATGATGATGATGTTAATCTTTTATTGAATAATAATGATATATCATCATTAATATCATCAACAATACAGATGCCACCGATAGCATATATGAATGGTAATAATGTACGTCCAATACGACGACGACATTTTTCACAACAACAAACCGGTGGTATTGGATATGTTAATAACGGTAATAATAATAATAATAGTAATAGTAAACATCAACATCATTCAAATGTTATTGATTCAAATATATTGATAAAAAATAATAAAAATATCGATTTGGATAACAATGTTTATGAATGGAATAAAAACCGGAACAATTCGAATAAAATATTGGCTAATAATGTAACTGAAAATAATGCTACTACTAATAATTCAACAACCACTACTACTAATATTACTGATAATAAAGTAACGAAAAAAACTGGTAAGTTTTTCTCTTTCTCTTTTTATCTGTATCTCATTACTACCCTAATTCATGAATTTTCAGATGAAAAACAAAAATTTTAAATAACCTAACTTTGAAAAGTTTGAGAATAATCATGATTCGTCATAGAATATGGATAGTGTATGAGAGAAAGAGAGAGAGAGAGAAATAGACCCGTTTCTTTTTTCTTTGACAAATAATTTGCATCAATTCATATCATCATCGTCGTGGCTCAAGGTTAAATGCGAATGATGATGGTGATAAAGAGAGAATGATTTTTTTTCATTTATATGAAAAAAACCATTTTTTTCTACCTGGATGATAATGATGAAATCAATCTTGATTGTCCAGTAGTAAAAGTAGGGTTTTAACTATACTATTATATATGTTATTTATTTATTTTTTCATATTTCATATTCACAAATAAACACCATGAAAAATACACACAAACACACAACCATCATCATTGAAATATATTGAAGGCAAACTTGATTCAACAATATTTTCAATGATTATTCTCAACAACAACATCATCATCATCATAAGATGATCTTTTATAAATATCATCATCATCATCATTATTATTTATACTTGCATACACATAGTAAAACTAAACACAAACATCTTAATGCATCCATTTACCCAAAAAAAAATAAAATATATAAAAAAAAGAAAAGAATAGGATATAATCATTATCACAGTGCAAAAGCACTGAATTTTTTTTTATTTTTTGGTTTGATTTTCATTTCCCCATTTTATTTCTCTTGCTGTTTGTTTCAAATGTTTGTTCATTTGATTTTTTTTCCTATTTCTTCGATTCAGTTTTTGTTTTCTTCTTTAGTGATGATGCTGGTGGTGGTTAAGTGCAACTTTTTTTTCTTCTTTCTCTCTCCCTCTCTCTCTCTAACTCATTTATCAGTTTTTGTTTCCATGAATTCATGATGCAATGATGATGATGATGATGAAAATCAAATACATATTGCTTATGTTTGTGTGGGTTTCTTCATATATATCTTTCATATTAATCTTGCTTGTTCTCGCACTCTCTTCGATATTTCAAGCTAATTATTCATGTTAATTATTAATGTGATTATTTTGAATTAACAAGAAAAAGAAGAAGAAGAAAAAAAATCCCCTTTTTCCTTTTGTTTTTTGTTTTTGTTTGATATAAAAAATACAGTACACAATGGAAGCCTAACCTTATGTTGTTTATGCAATACAGGCACACACACACCCTTTGTTTTTTTTCCCATTTCAACATAAATCCTGTTTCCACCCACCTAATAAAACTTTTTTTTTTGTTTGTTGAAAGAATCATTTTTTTGTTTTGTTTTTTGTTTTTGTTTAAAATGAATATTACGCGTGTTCCCTCATTGAAATTTTTTGACACAAACTTGAGCAAACAAATTCTGGAAAATATCTTGAAAAAAATGAAATGAAATGAAATTTGTTTTTGTTTTTTCTTGGAAATTTAATTCTTTCGTTGCTTGTCAAATATCAAAAACAAAATACATTTTCTGTTTTTTTCAGTGAAAAAGAGAGAGGGAGGGAAAAAATTCATTTTAGAATAAATTCTGGCCATCAAAAACATCAATGTACTAAATAATTTATATATACGCTAATGGTAAGCGCTTGAGTTAGAAAAAAACAAAAATCCTTCAACATCATACAATCAAAAAAAATGAAATGAAAAATCTTGAAATGAAACAAAACAAAAAACAAACAAAAAAACAGTTTCTCGATCAATGAACTAAATAAATGATGATTGCCATATTGGCGTCATCATCATCATCATCATCATTACCATTGCCATTGCCATTACCATAACCATCACATACATATAATAGTCGTCATCTGTAACAAAGATGTTGTCAATGTTTGTATATGAATGAATTTAAAAACAAAAAAAATGCATCAAACAGTAATTCTGTCCATCATTATTTCAATAATTCAGTAATATAAAATATTGATGAAATTATGACAGCAGCTCCAATGTAAAAGTATTTAAAAAAACAATTAATAATGTACATTCTGGTAATTAAAAGAAATCGAAGCCCAATCCCTTTGTTATAAGATGTATTTTTTTAGTTTTCAAAATCGATGTTCAATAAGTCAAATAACCGGCTTATGGATCGAAATTATGTATAATGAAAAAAAATGATTGTTTATCAACAAGTGTTGAAAATTATTCGACAACAATCATTGGTTATATTAATTAATTTTATTTGTAAATTGTAATTTTTTAAAATTGATTTTATTTGTAAGTTTGTTAAATTGTTATATTTTACTATAAATTTAGATTAGTTTAACTTAGATATTCAGTTACATATAACTCTCCGAATTTTATAGAAGCAACCGACCGACCACACAATTGTCGAATCTGTAATATAAAAGTTGATAAAGTTTATTCTAAATTTAAATTTAATTATAATTTTCACCCATAATTTTTTGTTGATTATCAAGAGTTATATAAATATGTGTAGGATGTTTTTTTCTATTGTTATTCATTTATATTCTTCTTGTTTTTTTTGTTTGTTTGTTTGATATAATTGTCTAATGAATATTTTTTCTTTTTTTGTTTCTTTCTTTACAAAACTAGATTTCGGTAACTATTATGTAGATGATGATGATGATGATTTATCAATGAAAACAATGTCAACAACAACAACATCATCACCGTCGTCGTTGTCGTCGTCGTCGTCATCACCATCATCGATATCATCATCGCCATGTAATTATTTTGTTGATGAACATCATCAAAAAACTGCTGCAATTAAAAGCTATTTGGCTGAAGGTATTGAAAATATATTACGTATGGCCAAAGAAACAAGACTAGTTCATTGTACAGAGATATTAATACCACATAATTTAATTAAAAAAATTGCTTCAAAAGTGATGAATATTGCCGAATGTGAACCATGTGGTCTACGTGGTTGTCTTCTAATGATCTTTTTGGAAAATGATAATGTGAATTGTTGCCGTCCAAATATACAGAATCAACAATCGAATCAATTAAATTATATGAAGAAATTTGATGAAATAAATTCACCAAACAAAAAATTATTGGGTGAAATTGATGTGGATTCAGATATTGTACCAACATTTGAAGTCTTTCTTACACTTAAACGTGTACAACCATCATGGCTAGATTCATTGGAATATCGTTTCCTACGAAAACGGCCAATAATTTTATCAGAAATCTACCTCTTGAACAAGAATAAACTTTATCAATCATCATCCAAATGAAGAAAAAAAACGATAACAAAAACAAAAACCAAAAAAAATTTTTTCAAGATTATTTTCCTTTTTCCTTTCTTATGATATTACCCCCCCCCCCCGAAATTTTTCTACAAATAGAAAAATTCCTTAATTTAATTTGCAATTTGCAGCTAATAACACATAACCCTTTCAACGTTTTTAATTACACTTTTACACATTGATTAAAAATTTAACTATAAAAAATTTTTAAAAAAACCAAAACAAAAAAGGTATAGATTATTAATATAAAATACACAAATATATATATTTAGTTACAGATTTACTGAAATAATTTTATAACAAAACAATCAAATAATTGACCCCATCCAGGTATAGTGTTTTAGAAAAAAAAGTGATTGATTTATTGATTGATGAACTTGGAAATTAATTTCAGTTCCTGATACTATTTGATCATCATAATCATGATAATAATTTTGTTGAACCTAAACAAAAAAAAACACACCAAGTGTGAATTTCTTCAAATTCTTTTTTTTCTCTGGTTAGGGTTAAAATTCTAGTTTATTTTTTAAAATTTATAAATTTCAAAATTGAAAAAAGAAAATTTTTAATAGAAAATCTTAATTATTAAATTACACAAAAATTATATTTGCTAAACATTCAAACACACAAAAACAAACATTTCAATGATAAAACACATTATCAACTACTAATCATTTGATCTGATCTTCATTCTTGATTTATCTCATTGTTTTTTTTTCTTCTTCTCTTTCTTTCAACAAAAAAAATTAAATGATCTTCATTATTTCACAAACAAAAAACATTGTTATGAACACATTGACAAACACATCATTAATTGATCATTGTTGTCAAACATCTTAATAATCAATTGATTACCTGATTGTGAAACAATAATTCTTGATTGAAAAAAAATCTGAATATTAAATTAGTCAATAAATGATATATAACCATTTGCGATAAATGATATAATATTACACATTAACACACACACACAAACATATAATAAATGTTTTGTTATTTTACATATATTGCCCTCATCGATAATCTTCCATCTGATAATTGAAAAAAAAACCAGGAAAAAAATAATATTGTATTTGTGCTAATATACGGTGTGTGTGCGCGCTCGTATTAGATCATCATTTTATCATCAGAAAAATGTGATTTGATTTTCCTTTGTCGATGATACTTTTTTTGTTTTTTTTTTGTTTTGTGGATCTAAATCTCAAATGTGATTTGTCAAACATTTTAAAAAATATTTTAGAAACAAAAACAAAACAAAACAAAAAAAAATTAACAATTAACAAAACCAAAAAAACACTAAATTACATTTTTAAAAATATTTTGTTTCTCATTCTTCTTTTTTGCCCTCTTTTTTTTTTGGTTTCTTCCTTTTTGAATTAATGATGATGATAATTATATTAAAAATAAACGAATATTGATCAACACAAAAAATGATTTTTAATTTGATTGAAAAGATTTTTTTTGAAAAAAACAAGCAAAGATTTTTGCTTTAAAATTATTATATAATTTTTTTGAAAAAGATAACAATGCTGCCATCTGTTTGTCGATATAGTGAACAATTTATTGAATAATTCATCAATCACAAGATGGTAGCAGTAACATTGTTAATTTTTTTTTTAAATTTAAATTAAATTCTGTAATTTATTATGAATAACAGCAACAATTTTTTGTTGTTGTTGTTGTGAATATTTGATGGTCAAAAAATGGTACTTTTAAATGTCAATTTTAGTTTATATCAAAACAAACACATTAGCAGTTTATTTTTCTTCTTCTTCTTCTTCTTCAATACTAATTTAATGTAATGTTATGAAAAGCAAAGCAAAAAATAAATCATTACATCGTTGATTAACATTGGTTTATCAATTGTGGTTATCAATTTGTTGATTTTTTGTTTTTGTTTTTAATGTCCAGAGGATACAATACGAGAAAAAAAACCGAACAAAACAACAACAAAATCTATTGATTCATTAGGATCACGACCCCCTTTTTTCCCAACTTTTTTTTGGTCACTAATACTACATACTATACGGTTGGATGGTATCCGTCCGGGATACAAAATTCCAATTTTTTTTCTGGTTCTCATTTACAGTGAATTAGGATTTTTTCCTAAATTTACACTCTCTCTCTCCCTCTCACTCACTCCTATGTGTGTGTGTGTTTATATATAGCAAATGAAATAAATGTGTGATAGTGAAAAAACCGCTTCTCAAGAAAAGATAAATAAAAACCGACAACGATGATGATGTGGCCAGTTTTTTTTAATGGAAAGCATCCTTGATTGGCTATTGGATCGAATCGGATTGTTGTTGTCACTGTTGTCATTTTAATCATGATGATGATGATGATGATGATGGATGTTGAAATTGTTTGAATCAATTTTAATTCCTAGTTTTTTTGTTCTTTCTTCAAACTTTCGCTTTCATTCACATTCGTTTGTCATTATAATTAAAAGATAATTTTTTTTTTATTATATAAAGAATTCTGTGTGTGTTCCATGAATTCCAATTTGTTTTTTTTCGTTCGTTTGTTTGTATTGTGCGTGCGTGTGTGTGTGTGTCAGTGTTTGTAATTGAAAAACTGTATATAAATTTTCAATTTTCCAAAAAATAAAATAATTAATGAATAAATAAATAATAAATATATGTGTAAATGACAATCACAATGATTTTTTACAAATAAAAAAATAATAATTGAAAAATTAATTTCAACAATGGTATAACAACGTTGTCATTGTCATAAAATTTTCATACAAATTTTTTTTTTCAAAAAAAACACTAACAAAAATCAATAATTTACATTCATTCAGAAACACACTCAAACATAACGAATCCGTTGGATATCATTATAAAAACAGTAAAATGAAAAACAAAATTTCTCTCATCATCCTTATCCAATGCATATCATAGCATCATAGCCACTAGCACTATAGTGTGTGCAAATGAAAGATGTAAAGATGAAAAGAAAGAAAAAACAAACAAAAATTTTTATATTTCCGTTAACAAGAAGGAAGAAAAATTACAAGTAAAAAAAATAAATAAATAAATAGTCTCTGTTTTGTTCACGCTGTTCATTTCCTAATTTTTTTTTCTGTGGGGGGTAGATATCACGGAAAAAAATAAGATTCAATAGATAAGATTCTATAATAAAGTTTATTTCCTTAGTTATTTTCCAGTATATTAGTGTTGTGTATTGTTGTATAATGATGATAATAATAATAATCCAAAGAATTATGTAATGAAATTTGAAACGATACAAAAGCTGTTACCATTTTTTTTTGCTACGTAAATTTTCTCCCTTGTATATTTGTCATTCGTTTTTTTTTTGATAATTTTTTGTTTCTTATTCTTTTTAGTTAGCTGTTTTAGTAAGATGTATATTTTATTATTTTTTTTTTTGCTCAGATTAAATAATCAAGAATTTGTTATCAACAATGTTATAAGATTGAGATTGATTATCCCATAAAGTTAAAGTTAAAGTGTGTTATTACACATGTTTGTTTGTTTGTTTGTTTGTTTTAAGATTACAAATTTATCAAA